>NW_015386903.1:512607-513771 GCF_001527695.2 Protobothrops mucrosquamatus
GATTTTAGACATATAAGTTCTCAGAACTCACAAAAGTAGACCATTAAAAGTATCACAATATTTTTATTAACAATTTAATCAATAACGTCTATTAATTTAATAATAACACTGAAAAATGTGACTTATGGCCATTTTCCACCCTTACGACCTTTACAGCATCCCCAGGGTCACGTGATTTACATTCAGATGCTTGGCAACGGGTTCGTATTTATGACAGCTGCAGTGTCCTGAGCCCATATCATCCCCTTTTTGTGACCTTCTGACAAGCAAAGTCAATGAGGAAGCCAGGTTCACTTGACAATCGGCGTACTAACTTATCAACTGCACCGATTCACTTAACAGCTGTGGGATGAAAGGCCGTAAAATGGGGCAAAACTCAACAGAAATTTGGGGCTCAACTGTGCTCAGACGTCAAGGGCTACCTATACTTGTCAGCTTAATGCTATTGCAAATACTTCCTTGCGTGTTTAATGGACAGCAAGTTTAACCGAGCAGGATGGCAAAATATAAATAGAACCCATGAATGAAATATTATAAATGTCAACAATATTCAATACGTAAATCATAAGCAACAACTGGAACAAAATCACCCGTGCCTACAGCTGCTTTGCAACATATAGAAAGCTCAATGCCACACAGTAGCCCACCAACTTCTACCCTGCCATAATATAAGAATATACTAAATTCAAGCCTTGTATGACTAGGGCAGGGGTAGGCAACCTTGGCTCTTTTATGACTCGTGGACTTCAACTCCCAGAATTCCTGAGCCAGTCACGCTGAGGAGAAAGAGAGAGTTTCCAAGCTGAGCCATGCTGGCTCAGGAATTCTGAGAGTTGAAGTCCACGAGTCATAAAAGAGCCAAGGTTGCCTACCCCTGGACTAGTGGCAACATGGCACATGGGCCTAAGACTCTCCACTCTTTGTACTGACTATGGCACTATCACAGGAAAACAAGTATTTTCACCATTTCTGCCATCCTGACATGTCACCCCCATCTGCTGAGCATCTAGAGGCAAAGGAAGCAACAATAGTTTGAGTGCAACCCCAAAAAAAAAAAAATTGCAACCTACTTTGTCAAAGATGTGTGGTCCAGCAAACCCTCATCTGCAACGAGAGATTAAGATATATTAGATGGGCTGCTTATATGTGGAAGTCTTACTACTG
>NW_015386903.1:514123-548106 GCF_001527695.2 Protobothrops mucrosquamatus
AGAACATCCTAGACTGTTCCTCTCATTTGGCATAACACAAAGATACAACTGACTCTGGGTGGGGAGAGTTAACTAGCCATCCTTCTGGATGTGGAACATATTGTAGCTAATAAACAGTGTGCAAATTAAGATAGTGAACATTCAAAATGCAGATTATCCTTTCAAAATTTTAAACTTGTCACTGAAGTATTTCATTTTTGGTAACATGTTTCTGGGTCTTTGTTGTTGTGAGTAGCCTGTAATTAGCAATGACTCTGTTTTATCTGGGATTCTGTACTTCTCCAATGTAAAATGACCTGAAACGTTGCTCTCCCCCACCCATACTTACGTGTCTGTAGGACCTTCTTAAAAACGGTTCGAGGTGTTGCAAAATCCATCAATGCAGAGGTGGTAGGTGCCTGGTAAGCCACAGATCTTTGATTGAAGGGTACAGCCTGAAATAAAAACAGCCCAAAGACGGTGATTGCAATTGTAAAAAACAAGGGGCAATGATGCATTCCACTAATTCAATACCAGAATTCATGAATACAAACAATTAAGCAGGGACATCACCTCTTATTCTGCTTATTACATAAAAGTTAGGCTGAATAAGGCTGTATTTTGTGGAGATTTATATTGTCATGTAAATATAAAGCCATGTACTACATCTTATAGTTTATGTGTTTCTTTTTCTTCACTCTACACACTAAAACAATGGCTGCATAATGCTATTTTAGCCTAATCTAGTACATCATACAATGCAAGTCATTTTCCCTAAAGAAAAGCTTTGGAGTTCTCTCTTAAACAACTATGCCTGGGTCTATTGTTCCTTGACAATATCTTTCAAGAAAGCACAAAGGGGGGGGGGGGAATCAATGAAGTAAGGTGGGAAACAATTCTTGTCTTTACTCTGGAAACATACAAAGAGACTGTTGCCCCTAAATAGTCAAATCTCACATTTTCAGGCTTACTCAGATGGATGGAGAGGTTTATTCCTGCATTTCAGAACTAAGTGGGAGAAGGCTCACCACCATTAACTACAGTGACCATATGCCCTCTATTATAAAGGATAGTCCTTCATTTCAAAAAACCTGTCATTCATATTCATTTTTTTTTCTTGCTTTTGCTCTTGAACGTTCCTTTGTAAAGCAGTTTGTAAACATAAACAATTAGGGGTTTTTTTTTCCCCCAGTTCTTGTGAGCTTCCCCCCCCCCCCAGATTTGCCCCTTTTTCAGGCTGGACCTTCGTTTTTTCCAAGAAAAGAGGCTCGCGGTAGATATAATCCTGCTGGAGTCTCGCAAGCAGGGCCATGTTGGGAATGGGAACGGTAGTCCAACACAGGCGGGAGAGGGAGGAGGGCTGGGGATGATAGGAACTGGAGTCCACCCCACCCACCCATAGGAAAGCGACGCTTCTCTGGTCGGGTTACTGGGAGAAGGGGATGCCGCCCAAGCCTTCTAGCCCCCGCACCTTCTGGCTAACCAACCGCAGCGACCTCCTGCGCCCTTGCGGTTCCCTCTCCGGCTGTCTTCGCAGGCTCCTTCGGCTGGCCATGGCTCGCCCGCCGAGACCGTTACGAGACTGGAAAGAGCCCGCGGGCGCTCTGCAAAGTCCTCTCCCGCGTCGGGATTCAAGCAGACACCGCCGCCGAGCAACTCTCGCGAGAACGCTCCAGCCTCCCTGCCTCGCATGGGCCGCAGGGAGATGGAGTTCCGGGTAGAGCCCGCCCAGAAACGTTGGACTGCTAACTGGACGTGGGCTGATTTCCATTCCTAGCGTGTTTGTTTCCCCACGAAAGCGCGGGGATTTGCGTCGCAGGGTGGGATGGAGTTCGGGAAGGCTGTTCTGCCGCCTCTGGGATAAGGAGACAAGGGTTCCTTGGAAATAAGAAGAAAAAGTAGGGTTGCCAGGTCTGCTTCCAAAAAATAGCGGACAAGCGGGGAGGGGGGTTAAGTAGTAAAAAAAAGTAGACTGTACAGCTTTAGATTACGTACCATTTCATCATAAAGCTTTTGAATAAAAAAAATGTCCACTATTTTGTGAAAAAAAAATAGTGAACATAATGTGAAAAAAGTGGACTGTCCACTCAAATAGTGGACACCTGGCAGCCCTAAGAAAAAGAAGAAAGGTGGCTTGCATCTTTTTTTAGTAGGATTCTAGCATTTAATCATCCCGCAGTAACGTGCTCTTCTGTGCAATCTTGAAAAGGTTCGGGATTCCAGTTCTCAGTTGCATCCTTGTCCAGCTGGACAAATAATTCTGCATACTCCTAACAGTGAATAAAGGGACCCTCTTCTATCAGTTCCGAACATAGCTATGCGAGCTAGAAATATGGGAGTTCCACTCCAACCGATTTTTGAAGGCAGCAGATTGAGGAAGGCTAGTTGGAAGGCTGGATTCACACAATATGCTAACTCAAAACCAAACAAGTTAAACAGTAAACAAATACACAGCTTTGGAATCTGGAGGACTTGGTAATGGACCAGAAACTATAGAGATCTGGTAGCTTATTGTTTATTACCTCAGATTCTGATCTATTTAGCCCAGCATTAATACAAACCCTATCAAAGGCAACAGCAATAATTTTATATTACTTAAGTCAGCAGTGTGCAATCTGCTGTGACAGAACTTGAAGGCAAGCATTCTCCGCTGGAATTCTCCATTTGAAGGCCTTCCCCTGAAATATAAGATCTGCACTCTTGATTTTAATAAAAAAAAAAAACTTTTTAAAACAGGACTGTTCTGAAATGACTGGGGATTAATAAAGAAGTCAGCAAAGTAATTAAATACTTAGTAAATTTTCTTGCTGAGTGAATATACTCAATGTTATGCTTTTATGCTCGTAAATACAGTGATTGTATTTTTGTTTATGTATTTGTATTTATATATTGCTGCTTTTGAGCTAAGCTTGGTTAATACCTGAGTTAAAACCTAGTTAATTAAATGCTTACTAGATAGAAATATTGAACACTGGGGGGAAAGCCACTGAGTAATAACTGGAGAATTTCATGAAATTGTAGATAATCATTATTCAAGATCATTAGTAATGGAAGTGGCTTTTAGAGGGCATTAAAAATAGCTAGAGAGCCAGTCTGATGAAGTGCTTAAGCACCAGGCTAGAAACCAGAGACTGTAAGTTCTAGTCCCGCTTTAGGCTGGGTGACCTTGGGCCAGTCACTATCTCTCAGCCTGAGGAAACAGGCAATGGCAAACCACATCCAAAATCTTGTCAAAACAACTGCAAAGACCTATCTAGACAATCACCAGAAGTCAACACTGACTCAAAGTTGCATTCACCCATAGAAGTTATTAAACTCACTAAATATTATTAAAAGCAAATTAATAAAATGTTTTTTCTTGGAAAAGCTGTCCTCTCAATATTAGAATATTAGAAGAGTCATGTCATGCTATGCCTTCAGTTTGTTCTGAAGAAGCTTCTTGGATGAGAAGCGAAATGTTTTGAAAGAAAAAAAACAAGGAAGTCCAATTGCCCTTTGGAAAAAGCACCTTTGCGATCTCTAATTGAAGAAAAAGAAATATCCATGCTGTTTCCTGGTGATGTTGTGATATTTATAAAAGAAATTTAAAAGATATTTTTGTTCTCATTTAGAACTTTAGAAATCCACAAAAATGAAGCTCAGATACTGTTTCTAAGCGATGTAGCAATATCAGAGGCCAACACATGTCAGCAGCAACATTGTCTTTTATTTAAAACGGGTAGTCAACCTTGGCACTTTTATGACTCGTGGACTTCAACTCCCAGAATTCCTGAGCCAGCATGGCTGGCTCAGGAATTCTGGGAGTTGAAGTCCACGAGTCATAAAAGAGCCACGGTTGACTACCCCTGATTTAAAACAATGCTTGCTTTGCATTCCTTTGATTCTTCGGATGTGGAGTGGACTTCAGGTGGGGAGATCCCACAAGGCCGACCAACTGGTCCTCAGGGAACCACGGCCAAGGCTTATGGATGCTGCTGCGGCTAATAAAGGGTTGCCGTGGCAACGAGGAAAACGAACGCCGCTGTCCCGGCAACCGTGTCCCATGCAGTAAGAGGCGAATCGAACGTCTATGGAAGCAGAGCCCGTTGCATTGTGGGAAGCGTAGTTTCTTTTCCTCTGTTTTGTTTCCACAATTCATAGGCCGTTCGTCGGCAGAGTTCCCGCGCTTTCCCAGATGAGGCATTATCCCGGACGCACCAAACGAGAGAAAGAAACAACCCTTCCGACCAGCGCCTCCAAGAGAAAAATAATAATGAACAGGTGAAAAATAATAAATTAACAGACTTAGGAACGTCAAGCTTTTAATCCAAGACATAATAAAGCCAGAGGCTTGTGGGAAGGCGGCCTCTCGCGATGGCGCCTGGGACGCGTAGTTCCAAGCTCCCCCCTGCCCCGCCCCCTCCTGGAGGAAACCCGCGCTTTTCCAAGCCTGGGCTCGCGGTGCCCGCTGGGAAAGAGAGTTCCGGTGTGGCCGCGGTGCTTTGTGGGGCGGGTAGTTCCGTTTCCTGTGGCGCTCTCGGGGAGGGCAGGCTGCCGCTGTGGCGTCGGCGCCGGAGAAGGAGCTGCAGCCGCCGCCTTCTCGGAGGCGCAATCGGGAGGCCTTGTGGGATCTGTAGTCCCGCCGCCTCGGGCCCGCCGGGGGAAGGAGGAGGAGGCGGCGGCGGAGGAGGCGGAGGAGGAGGCAGGCACCCCGCGCGGACCATGCCCGGGTTCACGTGCTGCGTGCCAGGCTGCTACAACAACTCGCACCGGGACAAGGCGCTCCACTTCTACACCTTCCCGAAGGACGCGGAGCTGCGCCGCCTCTGGCTGAAGAACGTCTCCCGCGCCGGCGTCAGCGGCTGCTTCAGCACTTTCCAGCCCACCACGGGCCACCGCGTCTGCTCCGACCACTTCCCCGGCGGGCGCAAGTCCTACCTGGTGCGCGTCCCCACCATCTTCCCCTTGCGGGGGGTCAACGAGCGCAAAGGGGCGCGCGGCGCCCGCAGACCCCGCCACGCCCCCGCCCAGGCGNGGGGGCGTCGGGCCCGACGGCCTCCCGCTGGAGGATGTCAAGCCCATGGACCTGACGGTGCAGATGGAGCTGGGGGGCCCCGGCGCCCTCATGGGGCCCCCGGTCCACCTGGCCTTCCTGGCCGACAACGGGCCGCTGCTGGACCTCCCGCCGGACCATTCCTACTCGCTGTCGTCGGGCACCACGTCGGACGAGCTGCTGCGCAAGCTGAACGAGCAGCGGGACATCATCGCCCTGCTGGAAGTCAAGATGAAGGAGATGAAGGGCAGCATCCGGCGCCTCCGCCTGGCCGAATCCCAGCTGCGGGAGGAGATCCGGGAGAAGGACCGCTTGCTGCACGCTGCCAGCTTGGCTGGGGGGGTGGCCCGCAAGCGCCACGGCCTCTGAGGCGACCCCTCCCTGCCTGCCTGCCTGCCTGCCGGGAATGTGCCGGGATGGGGAGGGGGAATCTTGGAAGGGGAGGGGGGCAACTCTTGCATCTGGGCAACAAAGACTTTGCAAGGGGGGGGGGAGAGAAAGACGAACGGCGCTCCAGGCAGCTGCCCAAATGACCTTTTCCGCCCTGGTTAGGCAGCGCTACCCTGCCCCGGGGGAGTGACCAGTTCTGAGCCCCTGGTTCTCTGCTTCCGAAGCCCAGGCTCCTTTGTGGCCCGGATTTAATCCGCGGGACCTAAAGACGCGTCCTTAACGTTCATCCCACCGAGACACCCCCCCCCCCGCTGCAATACTTTTAAAAAAAGATGCCCTGGGATTCTGGTCGCTCTGGCCGATGCTCCTTGCATTACACATACTGTTCTGAGCGTCGTGGCAAGTCCGCGGCTGCTGTGGTACTCTGGGTGATGCCGGCTCGGTCGGAACCGAGTCCCTTTTGAGCATTCGTTGCCCTCGTGGAGCTAGACTGTTAGCGTCTGCCACCTGCAGCCAAACCACCATGTTGCGTACAAAGCTAACTTTGAGGAAAGAAATCAGTTGCTTTCGAGACAGGCGCACTCGGCTTGTTAACCGTTGTAACCGTTCGTACCGGAGTCGATGAAGGCGGCCAGGGCACTGTGTCACAGCGTCGTACCGGGATTGTCCTGCGGAAAATGTCATGTGAAAAATCCACAGCCATCAGTGCATTTATCTTTCCTTTTTAGGAAAGGGAGTTGTAAGGCAATTCTTCTCTCTCTGCCCGCCCGCGCCTCCCCCCAGAACCTTTTGATGCAGAGTGTGCCATTTCTATTGTCAAAACGAATCCTTAATATTTAAAGAGGATATCAGGAGGATGTTGTTTGTTATCTCCATATTGCCATTGGAGTTAGTTTTTTGCTTCTGTTTCTCTTTCAGCTGACAAAGGGATTGTGGCTCTTCTGTCGTTTCACGAATCCGTGTCCTTCCGGGCATGCAAACGTTGCTTGTTTCAGTTTCCAACAAATGTATTTTTCCCTTGGAAAACCAGTGAGGAGCAGTAGCCTTCCTTTATATTTTTCTGGGGTTTAGTCTCCTTAGCAAAAGAGCAATGAGGTTAACCTCCCCTAATTACGCATACTTTCTTACTTCTGAATCCACTGTATTTCCTCAAGTCTTGAAGAAAGTGCCATGCGCATAGATTGAAAACTGAACTTGAGAGGAACGGGTGCAGAGTTCAAGTCCTAAGCAGTTTTTTTCACCCTGACATTCTCCAGATGCATTAAAACTACAACTCTTATAGAACTCTAATCATAATATCGTATAGTGATTTGGTTGTAGCCTGATACAACTTTATCTGGGGAAGTCAGTGCTTAACTTATATCTCTGTAAAACTGTTGCCATTTGTCTTAAAAGTTGTGTGAGGAGGAAGAAGGACTTAACTTTTGTCACAAAAGGATGTTAATTTTTCTGCATCCACCCACCTAGATACATAGTGCCTCTCTTTGGAATATATTTCAAATACGTACCATAATACATTGTTTTGTCAGCTCTTTAGGAGATATCAAACTGTTGGTTAAATTAAAAGGAAGGAAACAGTAAAACATTGGGTGAGGTTGTGTTTTCCTAAGTTGTCATTTTTTCACATCATCTTATTAATAAGCACACTGACTTTTGCATTTCCAGGCGTAAGTGTTTATTTTGTTGGAGCTGCTGTGACCTGATGACATTGATGAGGAACAGAATGGCCAGCTGTCCAATTTTTTTAAAAAAAATTGGTTATAGTATTTTTTTCCCCACCATCAATATGAATAGGAACCACAGTCATATATATTGGTTATATATGTTGTACACATCCACAATTAAAGTTAAATTTTAAAGCTTGAAAACCTACTATGATGAAAGTATATGTTTAATGTGATTATTCTTTCTCCCTATTATACTACGTCATAAGATTCACCCAGTTCTTTCGTTCTTCTGCAGTTGGTGTAAGTGACTGTATAGGATATGACAGTAGAAATTTAGGATTTACATTCATTGGGTTGTACAAACTCTCAGCTGTAGTCATTGAGAACTTTTATCCAGTCCTTGTGAGTAGAAGTTCCAAGAACAATGTCCATTTTTTGCTATTATTTTGGATTTAAATACTCCAAATTTAGCAAATTACAGTGCTGCCCTATACTTCGGATACAGAATATCTTTGCTACTGAGTGTTGCATTTAGGTCAGGTTTGAGCACACACCTTTTTGATTTGCTCATATTCACCTTTTAGGATCCTGGGCAATACATTGGTTTTCTCTCTGTAAATAAATGCCTGTGCATTCTAGCTGGCTGAGAGTGTTTTGAAGGTGTGTGTTGTGACCAATGTGGTACTTTTCTACCATCATTATGCACTAAAACATGTTCAGTTGATTGGACTGCTGAACTGGTTATCTATGTTGGACTGTTCTATTTTCCTGGTTATCCTGAGGTGCTAACAAATACGCTTAATTTGAATAAAATCTATTTTGTTTTGTTACGTTGTAGTGTACAATTTGTCCATGGAGCCCAGAAAATGTTATCCCAGTTTTTTCCCCATGACAATCTGATGCATAATTAAGCCAGTTTAACATTTTAATTTTAATTTAACAGTAAAGTTATTGTCCATGTTTTTTACAGTTGTATATTGCCTGCCAGTTCAATATATAAAGTCTACATTCAAACAATAAATTAAGGCACAAATCATGTTTCAGAAAACACAATTGCTAAATCAAAACTATGGAAAACTCTTTGTCTTTTAAGGCATGATGTAGTTTGCTTTGGCTAGTTCTGTGAATACGGTTGTGGTTTAAAGCGGTTTAGTACTTTTTTTTTCCTTTGATGTAAATGAAGAAAGCAATGCATTTCACCTGCAAACAGATATGTATTTGGATATCTTTTATATTTAAAAGGTAGAGGATCAATTCTTGTTTGATTCAGCAATCGAAGAGACATATGACCATACATAAGAATGTATTACCTCTACTTTGAATGCATGATCCCTTCCCACATTTCTTCTGAAAACTGTAACCTGTGCAATTGCCATGTTTCAACATCAGCCTTTTCTTACCCTTTTTTGCATCATAAAGATACTCACTGTGGAGACTGTTCACATTCCGTTCTTGCTCGTTTAACAGACCCTGCCTTTCTCGATCGTAATTTTTCAGGTTTATAAAGCCTGTTAATCGCACAGTGGCTAAAGATGACGAATCTGTGCTACAGGATCATCTGTGGAACTAGATCAATTTTGTTCCAATCCTTTGCCACGGCAGAAATATTCATAGCTGTGGTGGCCTTCTAGACCAGGGGTCTGCAACCTTGACAACTTTTATGACTTCTGGACTTTAGCTCCCAGAATTCCTCAGCCAGGCACGCTGGCTGAGGAATTCTATGAGTTGAAAGTCCACAAGTCATAAAAGGGCCAGTTTGAAGACCCCTGGTGTTTGCTATCACGGGCAGCAAATGTTCTTTCCCCAAATACTTGCTACCTTCTAGACCTTTGTTTCAGAACACAGGTCTACAATACAAATAGTCCACGACTTGCAATAATTCGTTACAACGGCACTGAAAAAAGTGATTTATGACTGTTTTTGATAGTTATGACCTTTGCCTCCTCTCCATGAACATGTGATGGTCCAAATTCAGACGCTTGGCAACAGGCTCCTATTTACGACGGCCGCAGTGTCCCAAGGTCACGTGATCCTCTTTTGCAACCATCTGACAAGCAAAGTCAGTGGGGCAAGCCAGATTCAACTTAACAACCAGGTGACTAACTTACCAACGGCAGTGATTTCATGTAACAACTGAGGCAAGCAAGAGAGGTAAAACGGGGCGAAACTCACTTATCAAATGTCTCCCTCAGCCACAGAAATGCAATACGCAGTTGTGGTCGTAAGCCGAGGACTACCCATAAGTGGGTGGAGCTGAAGCAAAGAGCTGGCATGTCCTGTTTGCCTGGGGTCTCTCTTCAAACTTGGCCCTTTTATGGCTTGTGGACTTCAACTCCCAGAATTCCTCAGCCAGCATGGGGGAACTATGGCCCCTTCATGACTAGTGGACTTCAACTCCCAGAATTCCTCAGCAAGGCACGCTGACTGAGGAATTCTGGGAGTTGAAGTCCACAAGTCATAAAAGGGCCAAGTTTGAAGACCCCCCCTGGAGTTTGGCATCACGGGCAGCAAGAGTCCTTTCCCTCCAATACTTGCTACCTTTCCAACGGATCATTCCAAGCCGAACCTCCTCAGAGCCAGCCAAGCCACCCTCCTATGGAGTCGGGCCTCTAATTCTACTCAGGCCGAAGCTCAAAACAATCAGTCAACCTCTCCTTTGGCACCCGAACCCCTTTCCTAAGCAGCCCCTTCGGGTCGGGCGCCTCCCCGCGCGGGGCTTGCTGGGAGCTGTAGTGCCCGCCTTTTGTCCGCCGAAAGCCCAACGGCAAAGGAGCGCCAAGAAACTCGCCTTCCCAGCAGCCCGGGGAATGGAGCCGCGCGCCCGCCCGCCAGACAGACAGACAGGGGGGCGTGGCCGGAAGAGGCGGGCCGGCGGGCGAAGCGGCGAGAGAGACAGTGAGGCTGCGCTCGGGGGCTTCGGGCTCCGCTCGTCGCCGCCGCCGCCGCCGCCATCGCCCTCAGCCCGGTAAGGAAGCTGCAGCGCGGGGGCCGCGGGGCGCCTGAGGCGGGCGGGCGGGGAGGCCGAAGGGAAGGCCCAGCCGCGGAGGAGGCGACCCGCTTTGCAGAGGCTCAGGCCGCGGGCCTGCGCTTGGGCGCTGCCCCCTCTTTCCCCAGCCTCCCTTAGGAGAGGAGAGGGAAGGGCCGGGAAAGGGCGTGCCTCCCCGCCTCGAGAGGCTCTTTCAATCCGGGGCGCCTCTTCTCCTTTCCCCGCCCTCCGCCTGAGACCTGCCCCCCCCCCTCCTCCTCCTCCTCCTCCTCTCCGGCGTGCGCGGGAAATGCACGTGTGAACGGGCCAGGTCCGCGCCCCGGTGGTCCTGGGCGGCCACGTGCTTTGCGGGTTCCTCCTGGAGGCGCGCGATTTGAAAGTCTTCCGGGCTGGGCTGGAAATGACTTCCTTTTTCTCCCCCCCCCTCCTTTTTTTTTCCTTTTTTTCCTTTTCCTTTTTGCGGCCGCTGCTTTTGAGGATTCGGGATGGGGCAATTGGGCAATTGAGTGAGAAGCCGTCCCCTCCGGTCCTCCTCCGGTTATATCCCCTTAAAAAGATTAATAATAATAGTAATAATAATAGTAATAATAATAATAATAATAATAATAATAATAGTAATGATCTTTCAAAGGGAATGGCCGGTGTTAATTGTGCACGTGGTGTACGGGTGCCGCGTGTTGTCGATCTCGGGGTGGATCAGCCTGCTTCTCGGCAAAGCAATTCCCTTTTCTTTTTTTTTTAGACATAGAATTGGGATTTCCCCCCCCCCCCTTTTTTTTTCCTTTTCTTTTCAAGTAGGTCTGTATCAGCGTCTTTCAAACTCGGCAGCTTTTAAGGTGTCTGGACTTCAGAAGGGCCCCAAACAGCATGGACAATCCTGAGAGTTGAAGTCCACGTTTTTTTTAAAAAAGTTGGCCGAGTTTGAGAAAAAAACCTCCCAAGCTACATCTTATGGGAAGTTCTTTAAGGTTTCCCTCTCGATTTCATGCAAAGATAAATGACAAATGCGAGATTGGGTTCATAAATAATGTTTCTAATGAAAAATAATGGGATGCTTGAGGGATCTGTTAAAAGTGGTTAAACTTAACAATGACTGAACGGTAAGAGAGTATAAGCTAAGGTGCCCCAAAAAGCCCTGCATCAAAGTTATAAAATTGAGCTACTGTACTAAACGTAATAGAAATGTGTTGGCACAAATGAATTAGGACATGAAATGGGCAGCCTAGAATCGTCCATTTTTTGGCTGGATGGAGTCACTGAAGCAGTAGAGGTGAACTTAAATGGACTCCAGAAGATGGTAGAGGACAGGAAGACCTGGAGGAACGTTGTCCATGGGGTTGCGATGGTTCGGACACGACTTCGCAATTAACAACAACAACAAAGCTTTGAGAAAAATGAGAAAGATATCCAAGCAGGGAGGGACAAGTAAATATGCACAGCTTCCTAATGTGTGGGATGTAGAACATAAAACCTAAATATCTATAAATGTTATATGATCAGAAGAGTCACATGCCAAACAGTTTGGTAGTTAATACAGACCTTTGCAATCTGATGCCTTTTGAATGGATCAGTTATAACTCTTAAGTTCCCTCTCTAAGTATAGTTATTGGGCTGGATGAGGATCTCAGGAGTTGTCACAATAGCACCAGTTTAGCAAAGTCTGAACAAAGACATGGCTATACTTGTCTATTTTTACGAGAAAATACAAAGTAACATAAGGCTCCTTGATGTGCATAGCAAAAAATCCAGATAGCAAAATTTGGCAATTCTAAGTAGAGCTGCTATATGTACATTGGAAGAACCAATATAGTTCAAGTGCAGGTGACCAGAAGATAGGCTGATGTAAATTGGAAAGTGGCTGATTACGCTGCATTTTCTTTTAGAAAAAAAAAATTAGAATGGAATTGTAAAATCTCTGGGTTTGTGCTTCTGTATTCTGACGGACTTGCCGACAGTGATTTTTATAAGTAAAAATTTTCATGACTGCCCATCTCACAAAAAAGTGATTCTGGGCGGTAAACATACATAAAGCTCCTCTTATTTTTCCCCCCAGCAACATCCTTCTGAGGTAGGTTGGGCTGAGAGAGAGGAATTGACCCAAAGCTTTCCGTGAATGTTTACAGGGATGGGGCTAACCTCACTTCCTGATAAGATTCTATAAGTGGAGGAAAAATTTCATAAAGGTGGGCACCGTGGCAGAGAAAGCCTGCCTTCTGGGATCTATCAAGTGTAGTTCCTTATAAGATGGGACCTGCAGCATGCCTTTTTGCAAGATTTGATGGGATGGCCAGATGTAATTGAGGAGAGATAGTCTCTCGGATAATCCAATAACATGCCACAAAGTGCTTTAAAGATCAAACCAGCACTTTGAATTGGGCCTGGAAGCAAACTGGCCAACAATGCAGTTTGTGGAGGAGAGATGTGTTGCATGCCAATCTAGGAGCACACATAACTCCACGCTGCACCATCTGAAGTTTCCAGATACTCTTTAAGGGCAGCCCAATGTAGAGCAATTACAGTAGCCCAGTTGGGTGGTGACTAAGGCATAAGTGACAGTGAGCAGAGTCCCCTGATCCGGGAACAGCTACAACTGTCACACAGCACAAAGCTGTGTAAAGGCCCTGACTTGCCATCTGCTTTTCAAGCAGGAGTCAGGAGTCCAGAAAGAACCCCAGATTGCACGCAAGGCCATCCCATCCAGCACCGAAAATAATGTTGTCCTAGAATTGTACAGCCTCAAAAACTCAAAGCCATTCAGTCTTGCCAGGGTTTAGCAGAAGTCTGTTGTTCTCCATCCAGACTCATAATCACTCTGAAGAGATGTGCAACATACAACTAAGTCACGGGCTTCAGTTTGTCAAAAACTCTAGAAGGATTGGCACGGACGTTTGCTTTTCATAAGATAGAATCTTACTGTCTTTTACATACTTTTCTGTACCCTGAAAAAGTTTGGTCAGCCTTGCCGATGGGTTTTGCTTTCCTTTCGCCGCTGAACGTTCTAAACGCAGATACTATTACATTTCATTAGAAACATCAGTGTTAAAGTAATATTTTATGTTGGCTGCCCAGCATTTTAAAGAACCGCCAGCTAGCCAGAATCTGTAAACCTTTCTCAACTGTCTGACCACGTTTCCATGGTCACATTAATCCCAGATTAAAATGAATGTGCAAGTCAAGCTGTGTGTACTGTTGCAAAACACTGGACAGATTAAGCTATCTGTTCTGAGCGCTCATCAATCTTTCTTTTACCTTGTTCTTCCCTGCTTCAAGCATTTGTCACCATTAGAGCTATCTAAATACTTCCTGAGTAGTTGTGAAGAATAATTGACCCCTTAATCTTTTTTTTTTTTTTTTAACATGGCTGTAGCCGTTTCAGGAAACATGAGGCAGCTGTTCCGCTGTGCTAATCAGGCGGATTTTTTTTGAGGATCATCTTAGGGGAATTCTTTTCCATTTCAGTCTTTAATAAGTTTACAGGTAGTCCTCGACTTATAACCATAATCTGTTCAATTTGAAGTTACAATGGTACTGAAAAAAATGGACTTACGGCTGGTCCCCAAAGTTATGGCCACTGCAGCCTCCGCTGTCATGTGATCAAAAGTCAGGCCCCTGCACTTCTGACCCCAGGAGCATGTCAGCTCCCCTAATCCCACCTGTCTTCCTCCATCTTTGCCATCTTGAGTGCCTTGCACTCCACCACATACCTCTGCTACCCTCATTGCCTGCAACTGACCGCCATCATCTTCCTCCTGCTGGTGGCCTGGAATCCACACACTGGCTGAGGGGCAGCCCTGGAATAGGGTTGGTGAGCATGGCAGGGTCCTGCAGCCTTGTTTACCAAAGGGATCTCCCCGCTCTCCATCACCAGGCAAAGCAGGAGAGTTGACGGCAGAGAGAGAGAGAGAGACTGTTTTGGGTGGTGGCAGAACTGGAGGAAGGGAAGAAACAGGCTTCCTGCAGCTTATGTGACCTGAGGGAACCTCCATTCACAAAGATCCTCTGGCACCGCCCTACATGCTGTCAGCACTGGGATACCTAGGTAGCCAGGTTCTTCTGGCACGGTGTCCAGGACTGGCGACCTTTCAGGACTTTGGTGGTGGCAGATGGGTCCTGGAATCACAAGCACGGCCAGCCAAGGTAGCAGGTGCGCATCTCCCTCAATCAAAGCGTGCCCTGCTATCTTCCGCAGCCATGTGCGCCAGGGGGTTCCTTCAGTTCCACAAGGCTGCCCGTTCCACATCTCTGGCCATTGGAAAGGTGAGCCACGTGACGGAGAAGAGGATTTGGCCTTTTAAACTTTTTTAATATCTTAAAAATCTTTAAGTGTCTTAAGGTCTTTTTCAGATTGGCTCCCCTTCTCCCATCCCCTCCATCAGCTGGATTGCATTCCTTTCCCAGACCTTACTCCTCAGCTCTTGTGTGCTTTTCCCACTCAAGTGTTTGCAACGAAAAAGCTTGAGTTTTTACTTAGCGGGAAGAAGGAAAGACCCAAGGCACAAAAGAGAGTACGGGGGCTGGTACAGAGATTTTAGCATCAACGAATACACTTACTTATTGGCGGCGTCCAACGCAAACACAACCCACTGGTCGATCCTAGGTAGCCAGAAAAGCAGTGGGGTCGGGGAGAGTTCTCACGCATCTTTCCTTGATTGGCAGACGCGCGCCACTCTCCTCCTGATTGGCTGGGGTATTGCGCATGCCTGCCACAGCATTGCACATGCCCGCCAGGGCATTCCCCTGTTCTGTGAATCTCACTGGCTTTGCAGGACCAAGGTTGGACCAAGAGTGAGCAGAGGCCTTGTGCGTAGGTTCAGTTGGTGCTGGGCTTTCATCCACTCCTAACTGAAGCCCAGAGGCTGGTTTTCCAGGAGCAACACGAGCTGCAGAGTGCTTCCCACACAGCCTCCCACCTTTGCTTAGACCAGTGGTTCTCAACCTGTGGGTCGGGACCCCATTTGGGGTCGATCGACCATTTCACGGGGGTCGCCAACCAAGGCTGTCCGCCATTTTTTTTGTCCGCCATTTTTCCCCCCTTTTCCGGCGGGTGCCTTACCTCCCTTGGGCTGGGCCAGTTGGTGGTCGGCCTGCTCCGTCTCTGCCGCTTGCCAGATACGCCTCGGCCGGCGCAGGGGGCGGAACCACGCATGCGCGGCGCTCCCGGGCAGGGAAAGTCCTCGACTTACGACCGGTTAGGTAGTCCTCGACTTACAACCGGTTTAGTCCTCGACTTACGACCGGTTTAGTCCTCAACTTACGAGCGGTTGGGGTCGCGGCATTAAAAAGGTTGAGAACCACTGGCTTAGAGAACTGCCTTCTGCTCTCCGACCTCACCTGGTGATGGAGAGTTCTATGCCTTACCCTCCTCCTGCTGCCTTCTCACCCAAGCTTGATAATCTCCCTTTAGCAGAAGAGACTCTGTCAGTCACCACACACATCCCAAAGCTGTCCCTCGGCTCCTGGATCCTGGCCCACCAGCAGGAGGGAGATAGGAGTGGCAAGGGGGAGCAATGGGTATGCGGTAGGTAGTTAAGGAAAAGATGACAGTGTGACAATCACACTGTCCTGGCTTAACCACCACACCTGGACTACTGTAAGAGGTGTGGTCACGTCACCCAATGACAGAAGTTCCAGTTCCAATGTTGGTTGTAGTTTGAGGACTATCTGCTTTACTGCTCTGCTTATAACTTGATTGGATATAGCTTTGCTGTGGTTTATAAGGAGGCGTAGTTTACTATTTTGGAAAAGAATTGTAGTTGAACCTGGGTTTTTTGTTTTTTTTTGTAATTGACATTAACTATCACTGTTTATTAAACACACTTGCTTTAAAAGGAATTGACCCATCCATTGGATGAAAGCATCTTCATCCAATTGAATGCTATTCCATATTTCATTTATGCAGTTTGGTGTAGTGGTTAAGGCATCAGGCTGAATTCATTGTATATTCACATTCCTTCCACTGCTTGAATATTTTTTTTTCAAATGGCGTGACTAGAACTGTAAATGGTATTCTACGTTTTGTCACATTATGGATTGATGTTGATAATAATAATATTTGCTTCTTTTCATTATGTTCTCCTACATGGAATTTGTCTGCTTTTATAACAACTATACACTAGGTCAGTGGTTTCATCAACCTATCCAGAATAAAGCCAAATATCCTATGTTTTTCTTCTACTTCCAGTTGCTGGCTGCACTGAGAATTCAGAATGGGAGACAAACCTATTTGGGAACAGATTGGTTCCAGCTTTGTACAGCATTACTATCAGTTATTTGATACAGACAGGACTCAGTTAGGATCAATATATGTAAGTAACTCTGAAACAGATGTTTTTATTGTGGGCTGTTTTATCATTTACCTCCACCTTCCTTTGGGGTCAATAATGCTGGCACTCTCATAATGTTGTTTAGCAGTACCTTGAGATTAATTTAATCTTAAGCATAATTGTATTTACTCTTTGTCACTAATATATTGCCTGTATTTATCTAATATATAACGATTGTCTTGAATTAGTTTTGACTTGGAGGAAATTACTAATTTATTTTTAACAATATGTTACTATTTCTAGTGTACAAAATATTGTTTCTTCTAAGCAGATTATTGTTTTGTTGTTTCAGATAGATGCCTCATGCCTTACATGGGAAGGACTACAATTTCAGGGCAAAGTAGCTATTGTTGAAAAACTCTCAGTAAGTTTCTGTTACGTTGTAGTTCTAATGTTCAGCCTAAGACGGGGGTAGGCAACCTTGGCTCTTTTATGACTCGTGGACTTCAACTCCCAGAATTCCTGAGCCAGCCACGCTGAGGGGAAAGAGAGAGGTTCCCAAGCTGAGCCACGCTGGCTCAGGAATTCTGGGGGTTGAAGTCCACGAGTCATAAAAGAGTCAAGGTTGCCTACCCCTGGCCTATATCACCATTCCCAAATTCTAGAAATTGTCCCAGCTTTACAGTGAAATAAATGTCACCTTGCAAGTCAGATTTCTTTGGGTGGGCAGCTGCCTGCAGGCCATGAGGTGCCTGCTCTTGGCTTAATTGACCTTTATGTCCTGGACATAGTGATCTTAATGTTTTCATCTAAATCTACTCTCCTGTAAGTAAGCGCCATTGTTTTCATGGCATACTATTATCACTCAGGAGTTTTATTTAAAATGCACAAAGAGAAGCCCACCACAAATTTGGATAAGAGTCTTTTCCAGGAGGTAAAGGAGTGCCATTTATCCCGTAAACCTCTGCATTTCAGGTATAGGTATAGATAGTCCTCAACTTACGGTCACAGTTGAGCCCAAAACAACTAAATGAGACGGAATTCTGTCCCATTTTACAGCCTTTATGCCACAGTTGGTAAGTGAATCACCGCAGTTGTTAGTAACATGGTTGTTAAGTCAGGGGTCCCCAAATCCCAGGTCCGCAGACCGGCCCACAGCCTGTTGGGAAATGGCCGTGCGAAGGAGCGCGCAAAGATCCATTTGCGCATGTGCGAATTAGGTTGCACATGCAAAACCATCCCCTCCCCCACTGCTGCCTGCGGTCCGCATAGCCGGGACGGTTGGGGACCGCTGTGTTAACTACACCTGGCTTCCCCGTTGACTTTGCTTGTCAGAAGGTCACAAAAGGGGAATCACACGACCCCGGGACATTGCAACCGTCGTAAATACGAGTCGGTCGCCAGGCGGCCTGATTTTGCTCCCGTGACTGCGGGAGATGCTGCAGCAGTTGTAAGTGGGGAAAAATGGTCAGGAGTCGCTTTTTTCCCCCCAGTGCCGTTGTAACTTTGAACGGTCGCCAAATGAACTGTCGCGAGTCGAGGACTCCCTGTCGTTCTCACCTAATGGCAGTGCTTGGGACTGGAATTTTCATTGCTAAGTGACCCGGTTGCAAGCTGCAACGTTGCCCGACCAGGATGCTTAACGAGGGAAATTCCAGCGCTTCCGGTTGAGATCGTTAAGGGAATCACCTGTCATTTCCCAAGGCCATCACATGGTCACCACATGCGACCTCCTGCTAGCTTCCCCATCGTCTTTGAGCAGAGGAGGTCGCCCACGGTGATCCCGTAACCGTGGGATCGCTGCAACCAACCTAGGACCATTTGTGTCTGCAATTCATTCAGCGCCGTCCTAAGCTTTGAACAGTCACTAAATGATAAGTGGTGGTCAAATGAGGACGACCGGTAGATCCTTCTGTGTTTCTCCCTTCTCTTTCAGAGCCTTCCTTTTCAGAAAATACAGCACAGCATCACATCCCAAGATCATCAGCCTACTCCAGACAGCTGTATACTCAGTATGGTAGTCGGACAACTTAAAGTAAGTCTGATTTCACGCCTGGGTTGCTGGGAAGAAATAGTTGGAACAGTTTTTGTCTTATCCAGGTGCTTCCCAGATGGGTGAATTTGAGTTTCCAATTCCCCAGACAGTATTGTGAGAGTCCTGATTGGAAATGCTGATTTAGAGTGCTAGTTAAGAATCCGCTCAAAACCTGTTTACGTCACCTGTTTGATAGCTCAGTTTGATCGCCAGAACGTATGACAGCTATAGCCTTAATGTCTCAAGATAGCATCCCAGATAAACCAGCCCGCTTTTGATTATGTCAGTAAAGCTGAATGCACAAACCCGACTCAACTATTAAGTGACCGGGGTTCTTCATTGCAGTTATTATAATTTCTCTCCCTTTTATGCATAACATACAATTAGGGCCCAGTTAGAACAGGTTGCAAAGTCTGTTTATGGTGGCTGCTAGGAAGGAATCGGAGTAATCATCTTTTTATTGCAACCAATTGAAAAGCAGGGCCAGAACTATTTGCAAACAATTTTGATACTCTTTGATTAAAGAACCTAAATGGGAGTTTCTTAATGAAATCATGTGCAAAAAAAAAATAAAAATCCTGTTATCCCATCATGATAGAGCAGGCAGAAGAGAGGATTCCTAATAATCTAAGGCTGTTGAATAAACTAAAACGGGGCACGGCTTATTACATTAGTAGTCCCGCCTGGACTACTGTAATGCTCTCTACATGGGGCTCCCCTTGAGGAGCACCCGGAGGCTCCAACTGGTCCAGAATGCGGCCGCGCGGGCGGTGTTGGGAGGGACTCGTCGCTCCCATGTAACACCGCTGCTGCGCGAGCTGCACTGGTTGCCGGTGGCCTTCCGGGTGCGCTTCAAGGTGCTGGTCATCATCTTCAAAACGCTCCATGGCATCGGACCTGGATATCTCCGAGACCGCCTTCTGCCGCAGATTACCTCCCATCGGCCGGTACGCTCCCACAGAGTGGGTCTCAGGGTGCCGTCAGCCAGACAGTGCCGGCTGGCGACCTCCAGGGGGAGGGCCTTCTCGGTGGGAGCTCCCACCCTCTGGAACGAACTACCCCCAGAGATCCGGGTGATCCCGGATCTCCCCTCCTTCCGCCGCGCCCTAAAGACATGGCTCTTCCAACAAGCGGGATTGGCCATGGGGAATTTTTAGTGGGGTTTTAAGAGTAATTTTAATTGACATAGGCCACAGTAAATATTTCTTTTTAATTAGGTTTTAAACTGGGTAATTTTACTGTTGTATCTGTTTTATAAGGCTGTCAGCCGCCCTGAGTCCGTAAGGAGAAGGGCGGGATAAAAATTAAATAAAATAAATAAATAAATAAGCCTAGTGCAACATGGAGATAAGGAGGGCACATACTGAGTCCAGCAAACCATATAGCGGAATTGGCAAAATCTGCAAGTAACTACAATTCACTGGATATGATGATGTCCTGAAAGATAACTCAGAGGTTTTAGCTGATACAAAATGTAGCAGTCCATGTGCTGTCTGGGCAGCTGTGATACGACCATATTACACCAGTGCTGTGGTGGCAGAATTAGTTGCTCTTGAGGGCTACTCAAGGTGCTGGTTGCTGTCTTTGAAACCTTACAAGTAGCCTTTGCTTAGTGACCCCAGTTGGGACCTGCACCTTCACTGCTACACACCACGGTCGCTAAGCAGAAAAAAAAAATCATGATTGCAACAGGCTTACAAAGTTACGTCCCCTTTGGTCATTTTTTACGCATCTCCAAGACTTGAACTGAATTCAATAACACGATTCATCTGCTCTTAATAAACAATTAACGGGAGAGTGCAGCTTGTAAGTAGCTATAAATATGATGAGCCATGCTGAGCTCTGTTGTGCCCTAGTGTTTCGTGTTACCCCTGATCCTCCTTCACAGCACTGCTTCTTCTGAATATTCAGTAAGAATAGAAAACCCCGTAGATGTTAGCAAGGGCCATAAATATATATATCCCTGTCAGATTTTTGTCAAGGTTCCGGCATTTTGAGATTTTCAAATCATAAAATGTTTTTCTCCTGTCCTGCTCAGGCAGATGATGACCAAATTCTAGGTTTCCATCAGACCTTTTTGTTGAAAAACTTACAAGGGGCCTGGGTATGCACCAATGAAGTCTTCAGGCTAGCACTCCACAATGTTTAGCCTTCTGGCCACCTCATACTCTGATCTTCGCTGCCCCCTCTCTAAGTAAGAAGCGTTCAGCTTGTTTCCTCTGCCCCACCTGATCTTGCAACAGCATGAACATTGCTTGTGTGTTACTTGAGGAGGGTTGCAGTATGACAGTGTGGATTGCTCCAGGTGGATGACTCTCGAAATGAGTCGCGGTGACGTTTTTTCTTTGCAGAAGCAGCTGCCAATTAGTTAATGTAGTGTTGTGATATCGGTCGGTCGCTACTTTTAACACCTTGAGGATACAGGGCTGCTTAGAACTCTGGAACGTTGGCGTGGCACACAACGAAAGCTTGCCTTGTTATGTCTGAAAACTGTCTGCATTCGTGCCTAGAGGTGCAACTGTGCAACTTGTCTCTTACACCAGGGTCCCAGGGCGGAGGGCAGCTTACAGTTCAATCCATTGCGAGCATGCCGTTCATAAACAAGACATTCGTCTCAACTGGAAGAAGTTTCATTCATAAGGAAGAAGGATATAAAAAAAACAAAGAGTGGGCAAATGCAATTGTATTGACTGCTTTCTCTCAGTTAAGGAGGGCTAAAGGATTAGACAAAAGGCATCACAGCAAAGGTGGGCTTAAAGCAGTGGTTCTCAACCTGTGGGTCGGGACCCCATTTGGGGTCGATCAACCATTTCATGGGGGTCGCCAAGCAAGGCTGTCCGCCATTTTTTTTGTCCGCCATTTTTTCCCCTTTTCCGGCGGGTGCCTTACCTCTCTTGAGCTGGGCCCGCTGGTGGTCGGCCTGCTCCGTCTCTGCCGCTTGCCAGCCACGCCTCGGCTGGCGCAGGGGGCGGAACCACGCATGTGCGGCGCTCCCGGGCAGGGAAAGTCCTCGACTTACGACCGGTTTAGTCCTCGACTTACGACCGGTTTAGTCCTCGACTTACGACCGGTTGGGGTCGCGGCATTAAAAAGGTTGAGAACCACTGGCTTAAAGAATGGATTTGGCCTGTTGTTTTCAGAGTGGAGCAGTAGGATGGATCTTGGAATCGATGGAAGAGAATATTTGTAGGCCAGGGTTGAACTGTGGAGTCTTTGGTGCTTTCAGCTTGGCTCTTTTCTTGTAGAGGTTTATTATTCAACTAGCCTGGTCAGTGCTAGGTGATGTTACTTAATTGTGGGTGGTGTAATGAGATGTCTGCAAGAAAACAGCGAAGCTCAGAAAGCACAAGGACTCACAAAGCTTGGATGTGCTGTTCTGCACTCTTCCACTTTGGGTGCTGAGAGAAACAAATAGCAAATTGTTGGTTGCAGAAGGACTAACTTTTAGGAAAAGCTCTCATATCTCTCCTCTATGGTTCTGTGTTGACTTTCCCTAATCTGGCACGATCCCAATCAGTTGGACAGCTGTTCCCAGCCAACACGATGTGCTAGCTGGGAACTCTGAAATATCAAGATGCTTCCATGAAGCTGATTTGACTTCTAAGTGGAGTTTTGCACAGGGGTGGGTAGCATGACTAGGCACACAATTGTAAGGATTGTCTCAGACTACTTTGGGGGGAAGTTGGAAAAATTTCTGAAGCCAGCACAAAAGTTCCAGTTCCAGAACGCAAATTAGTTTGGTTTAACCCAGACTGCCAGTTGTTGACAACATGCTATCCATAGCCGTGGTTCCTTCTTAACTTTATCAAATATTTAACATGTAAATCTAGTTGATCTGTTGTGCTAAGCTACAATTTCTTTAACCATAATTAACTGACTAGGTCAGAACTGGGTGAGTTCACACTCTTCCAAGCCACAAATATGGTTTATATGCGCTGGCTGGATTTACAAAGCATACAAGCATAAGAGTTAGTACAATGTGCAAATACAGCCTTAGCCTTGAAACGCCATGTACCTCAACTTATTAATAATAGCTTACAGTGTAACCTTGTTTTAACAGACTAATTGGGGAAATGTCTATTGTATAAAATGTCTACTATATTAGAGAGTAAATAATTGCACTGAATTGGTCATTTATTACATAAATGATCTAGATCAGTATTTCTCACTCTTGAGAACTTTAAGATGTGTGGACTTGTAACTCCCAGAATTCCCTAGGCAATATGCTAGTACGGGAATTCTGCACAATAAAGAGGTTGAGAAACACTGGTCTGGATTGAAAATTGATCCATTTAATGTGAAGTCCATTGTATCAAGTTCATAGTAAATCAAGGTTTCACTTGGTTGTACTGCAAAAACCAAAAGTATTGTGTTTGCTAGCGTATAGGCAGTTTATTTTCGTGATGATTAATTATATGAGAAGACACAATTCCACCTTAGGTCGTCATAAAAACATCACATCAGGAAGAAGTGTTCCATATTTTATAACTGGAAGTGAAACTTTAGCTCATTATCCAGATTTAAACTTAAAGCTATTCCTCAATTTATGACTGCAGTTGAGACCAGATTTCTGGATTTAAGTTGTTGCAGTTCTAAGTTGAGGCATCCACTTGACCAGACCAACACTTTTGGTAGCAGTCATTAAATAAATCATCATAGTTGTTAAATGAATGCCACAGTCATGTGGACCCATTGTTCCAAATTCCTGGCTGAGAATTTTGGAAACTTATCATCTGAAAAACACTAAATTAGGGAACGTTGAGTAATTATTATGGTAGTCAGGAACTGCACTTAAGTTTTCAGCGGTATTTAATTATTCGTGCCATTCTGCATCATCATGACTAAAAATGCATGTTGTGTTCTTGCACAGAGACAAAATGCCAAATTTTAGCTTCTGTCAAAAAGAGTTGCTGGTAAGGCAAGAAGTATGCATGACGACCTTTGATTCCAGTTATACAGGAATTTGATGCGCTGCTCAAAAGCATCTAAATGTTTGTTTTTTCATTTGTCTTTGCAGGCCGATGAAGATCCTGTTATCGGATTCCACCAGATATTTCTATTAAAGAACATCAATGATGCTTGGGTTTGCACCAATGACATGTTCAGGCTAGCATTGCACAACTATGGTTGAAATGGCATCCCTGAGGCACCTGTCCTTTTTTTTTTCCTCCTCTCCTTCTTACCAATATTAATCACACCCATGGAACATTCCAAATATCATACACAAACCTGCACACCATGGCAAGCAAGCAAGACTTGTGACATACCCTTCCGAAGAGTTTTATGTTGTGCCACTAGAAGAGTTCCTTGTGCATGATGTTTGGAAGTTAGAATTAGCTGCATTTGACAAAGAAAGGGTATGTTTTACCAGCATGCCTTGGGAAGAATCCATAATACAAATGGTCCTGTTTCTGTACTGACAAGTTTCTCTAATAACCCAAAGAAACAAAAAGGATATTAAAGAATAGCCAGCCTGAAGCCAACTCAGATAATTGATCTCTCTCTCTTTTTTTTTGTTGTTCAAATGTTACAGTGCTACATTATACAATAAAACCATGTGATTTTCTTAACAGTTTAAATGGTTGGATCTTCAGTCTGTAAATGGAAAGTCTTGTATTTCCAACTCTCTGTTTGAATTCTCAGTTTTGGGAATATGTGGCTGGACATAAGTTTTTAAGTTTTAAAATTTCCACGTATGCTTTGTGCTCTTGTTTGCTTTGGGTTGGAAGCTTAACGTGGATGTGGCACTGAATAATGGCTTTCAAACCTGAAATGGGAAATCTTACCTCTCCCTGAGAATCATGATGTAGATTTATATTAACTACATGTGCAGCAAGTTTATTATACTGAACCTCAAGTCAATTTTTTTTCTATACTATTATGCAGATATAGATAAAAGACTGTGAAGACCAACAATGCGCATGTGCTTTTTTTGAGGCTTAATTCTCCATGTTATCCTTTCCTAGTCGGCATCATGATATTCTGATTTTGATAATCAAAAGCTGAGTCGTCATTGCATTCAGCATCTTCAGGGCACCAGTTTCAAAATGAGATGTTACCTTTGATCCAGATCAGGAGAGTGCCAGATCCCATTCCGTATTGCCTGTCGCTTATTTTGATATCCCAAGTGTCTGCTGCATCCTGGTTGCAATAAACAACAGCTAAGTGCCACCAGTAGCACCATTTTAATGGTCCAGTTGGGTCAGTATTTGAAGTTCTTTTTGAAGTACCATTTGCTGCAAAGCTGATAAAAGTTACAGAAAAGAAATGTTATCTTCAAAATGGCCAGATTGTTCTTCTGGGTGTTTAAATTCATAGGCCTTACGCCATCCCAAGTCTATTTTTCTATTTTCTAAACTTAAAAGTTTAAAGCTGGGCTGGCAATCAGGTTAACACAGCCTAATTCCACATGCTAACGAACAGCAAAAAAAAAAAAAGTATGCAGTTATTAATCATTGATGTTCAATTTTGGAAGAACTGAGTTCAAATTCATTAATTTAGGCCCGTGCCTGTTAAGAAATTGCAATTGTACACACCAGCTGAATAGCTGTGTTTTTTTTTAAAAAGAGGAATGCATTTTGAAGCTTGTCACAATTTTAAAAGGTTAGCATATAAAGCTTCAGAATGTCCTAACTTTCCGTTGAAATTAATCAGTCTGGGCTGGGCAATGGATCATAAAAGCTAGCATGTTAGTACCTACGTACAGGTTTAGTTGAAAACTATTGTCGATGGAATTTGTTTTCAACACTGTAGCATTCAAAGCTGGTGACAAGATTCTTTTTATGAAGAATTAGTGATGAAGGAAAGTTTAATTTGGGTATCTCAGCACCACCCTATTCAGAATGGCTAGTGAACGTTTGGAAGGATTGCATGGTGTCACGTTTTGGTTGAATAGGTATATGCCTTAATGAAGCAGTATGTAATAGCCATATATAAACAAAATGCCTTAGAAAAATTCCTTGAATGCGTATTCATAGGAACACATTTTGCCTAAAGAGGCTTTATTCTTTTTAGCTAAGCAAATGAGGAATGCCTTTTGTCATCCGTAAGGAAGAAATGACTATTTTTCCACACGCTGTGAACTGTGGCTACTTCAGCTTTCAGTATTAGTACCTGGCATTCGATTAGACATTGTCCCTTCCTTAAGCGAAGCTAAGATTTTAGTTGGAAGCAAAAACTGGCTGCTTTCTTCCCTGGTTCAAGCTGCAGGAAGGAAAGTTTATATAAACTATTTCTGAATTAGAATTGCATGCTGGAAGGGCAAAATGTATCCTAAAGACATTAGTTGCTGCAAGAAAGGATAATAAAATATTAGGTCTGGGAATATAGAAGACATGTAAATAGATTAAGGTTATTGAGCTGCTGTTTAAATAAACAGTGTTCTTTCTATAAAAATACTAAAAGGGATATTCTGTTGGGATATGTGTAGATCAGGTCTGTGTAGACGTGACTCACCATGCTCACAACCCATCTACTATATTTTATGGTTCACCAGGCACGTTCTATCTGTTTTTGTAAAATGCTGGACAAGAAACAAAACACATTTTCAAGGCCCACATATGTAAGTCATAAGCTCTAGAGTTCTTTCTCCTTCTTGTTTTTCACTTTGATACAAAAGTGCCCTAAAACTTTGCTAGTATACTATTCAATTTGGCATCAGTTGCCGGAAGCAAAATGTATTCAAGAACTGCTGAGTTTACACACTGCTTCATAACAAATACTTGATGTACATGGTAAAGAAAGCAGACTTTAATATTGTGAAGCTTGGTTTGCGGAGCATCGCTAGTTTTACCAATAAATATGCTGAGGTTTTGTGGAGTAAGGTTATCTACCCATTCCGTTATGGGCTGTGTAATCTTGGCTTGTTTAAGACTGTACCTGTGGCAAATGTACTAATAAAATTCTTTAACAAGCACTCTTTGTAAGGCTAAGCTTAGAAATTTAAGAAACAATGAAAATGAAGGTAGGCATTCTGGTGCTGTTTAACTATAGTGAAGCAATGACCGTGAAAAAGGTGGTCAGATATCCAGCGAGAGATAATCACTCTAAAATAAAAATGCTTTTAAATTATCCTTTTTGAATTCTGGTGCTTGCCTGCCAAAGAAACAATTCTTTATATGCCTGTAAGCAAAATATAGCTTAGTAAAAAAAACAAAAACCTTTTTCAAGTTTCTGCCATTTCTATGTGACATATTTTGTGATGTATAATAAAGAGGTAATTTTAGCACCTCTTACATGTATCATACCTTGAACAATTTACAGTAATTTGGTTTGTGATCCTTCTGTTGGGGTAATAGTACATTGGAACCAGTCAGAATAATCTCTCTAACTTCGACCTTCAAACTCTTCCAATGTCATCTCCATTACCTCTATCCACCTTTTGCTGATTGTCCTGTTTTCCTTCCACCTTTTCCAGCAAGATAGCCTTCTCCAGAGAGTTAAGTCTTCACATGTATCCTAATTAGGATGTTATGGTCAAGTATTGTACAGTCCTACACTGAATTGTACTGTAATTTTCCACCACAGAGTATCGCCATTCTAGACTTATTCCAACTCCACAATGTTCCCAGTTTTCTATGCAAGCCACAAGCCACTGAGAAATGAATGGGGTGGTCAGCTGTCAATATTTCACACAGTTCTTGAAGAAAAGTTTTTTTAAAAAACTATTCCTGTATTTGTTGCAAAGATTTGACAACTTTTCTGCAAGAACATAAAATCTAAGATTAATGGAGAACTGTGGTTGGTGCATCATGTTTCTTAATCTTGCCTACCAATACCTGTCTTTAATACAGAGATTTGTTTGCTGGAACAGTCTTTAACTCTTCAGCAAAACGTCTACATTTCTATGGGAGAAGCTGGATAATAAGTACAATAATGCAGAAGTTTCTCCTTTTATTTTCATATCGTTTCTACACTCATCTGCCATGATCAAATATTACCAGTATCATTGGTAATTCATTGTATTGTCAAATTATTAAATACAGGTAGTCCTCGATTTACGACCACAACTGAGCCCAAAATTTCTGTTGCTAAGTGAATTTTGCCCCATTTTATGACCTTTCTGCCGCAGCTAAGTGAATCACTGCAGTTCTTAAATTAGTAACGTGGTTAAGTGAATCTGGACTCCCCATTGACTTTGCTGGTCAGAAGGTCACAAAAGACGACCACGATCCCAGGACCCTGCAACTGTCATAAATATGAATCAGTTGCCAAGCATCTGAATTTTGGTCACGTGACCATGGGGATGCTGCAATGGTTGTGTGAAAAATGGTCATAAGTCACCTTTTTCAGTGCCATTGTAATTTTGAACAGTCACTAAATGAACTCTTGTAAATCGAGGACTCCCTATATAAATAGTATTTACATGCTTTTTTTATGCAGAGAGGAAATACAAATTACTTTCTAGACAGAGTGTTTAATGAGGAGCCAGTGCATCACTGAAATGGCTGTTTAACATACAACTTCTTAAGCAGCAGGACTTCCCGAGACTCCTTATGGAGCAACCCCGTGCACATTTAGAAATAAGAATCGCTGTACTCGGTTACTTACTGATTAAATCAATGTATACAACTGACCTGTCGGTCTGAAAAAAGTAACGTGTACATTGGTGAAGGCGGGACGGGATGGCGGGATGTGTTCGCATCTTTGTATGAGGCTGTATATAGATATATATGCAAGGGGAATCTATCCCCCTGTCCGGGGAAAACCTATACCTACATTTTCGTTTGATGCAGCCCAAAAGCATCTCCGCAACAAGACAGAACCAGGCAGCTTTGGACTGCCGCCCTATTCTTTGAAAAAGACGCCTCCCTGCAATCTTAGCCCGGCTGTCTCCTGTCGCTTTGGAGGGCTCAAGGAAAGCCCGGCCATGGAAGGCCGGAGAAGGAAGGACTCCCCGCTCCCCTTTCGCCCCTTTTTCTACACAACCCCTCGACGCGTGTTTTCCCACTCCCGCGAGCGCCCTCGGCGGCGGCGACGCTGGGAGGAACCCGCGCGCCGGGATGCGGTTTCCGACGGGAGGAGAAAGCCGTGCGGACCGGAAGCGGAAGTGGGGGCGGGCGAGTCGGGCTCGGCCTGTCTGGGCGGCGGGCGGGCGTGAGAGGCGGCTTCGGCCTTGGCGGGGCCCGATGGCCTCCGCTAGCATCGACATCGAGGACGCGACCCAGCACCTGCGCGACATCCTCAAGCTGGATCGGCCGGGCGGTGAGACGCGGCGCGGGTCTCGGGCGGCGGCCCTTGGCGGCGCTTCGGGCGGGGTCTGGCGCTGGGCAGAGACGCTCCGCTGCGGGGCTGGAGGGGGCAGCGCGAGTGGCCGCCCTGATGCGCTGGCGCCGTCCGGAAAAAACGAGAAGCAGCTTCTCTCCCAGATCCGGCGCCCTGCAGGGAAGCCGGCTGCCCTTCCCTTCCCTCCTCGCCATTGCCCCGTCTGAAGGGCCCCGGTTGCCGGGCAGGCGGAGGCAGAGGTTTGCCCTCGGGGCGGGGGGATAACATCCCCTGCCTTGGCTTGGGAGCAAATCCGCTGGGACTCAGCCCTACCCGAAGCGGATGATGGGGGTGATAATTAATAAGAGGCTGCTGACCTGTGCAAACTGGTTGGGGAACAGCTCCCACTAAACCCAGTCCAGAGCATCTCAGGTTTTGATTAAAAGGGGGGAGGCAGGAGATCTCACTGAATAAAAAGCATCAATATATCACTTGCTTCTTTTTTTTTATAAATATATAATAAATTTTTTATTAATTTTTCAATTAAAAACAAAAAACATAGATCTTTTATCACAATATCAACCCAAAAGAATAACACTAATCAATACATTCACAGACGTGTCCGGTGTCCCCCCCCCCCTGCACCGCCCTCTTCCACTTACCACACCTTCCTCCTCCCAAACTACCACCACTCCTCCTTCCTCCCTCTTTCCTACCTCCCTTCCTCACTCAACCATCCCGTCTTGTGCAGTTGGGGCACCACCGGACACCTCCTTAGAAAAAAAAAAATCGTACATGTAATATACCTATAATACAAACCTACCCCTTTCCCCCCCTCCCCCGCCCCAGGACTTCCCAAAGCTAATCTAGGAAATAAACACACAATAATCAAATTCTATCCCCAACTACTCACTATTACTACACACTAGTATACACTTACTGTGACTCTAAAATAACATTAAAATACATACAAAATTTTTTTTAATTTTTTTTAAAATATATCAGTATTTGTTATACATATTTTTATTTAAAATTTTTAATCAAAAGCTACATGATAATTTTTCACTTCATGCTTTTATCTTCGATACCTAGCACTGTACAGAATATATACGGTAGTATTCTGTGTTCAGATTTCTTGGATCAATGTTCGTTTATGTAATCCACATTTTCTGTTCTATTTTCAGCCTTTTTTTTAGTTTATCCAATCCTCTAAATCGGCGTATTTTAACCTTGCCCTCTTTTAACATGGGTGGGCTTCAACCCTCCCTCCCCCCCGAATTCCACAGCAGTTAAAATATAGGCAGACTATCTAAAGAAAACCTTCCCCCCCCCCTCCATTCAAATTTAAGGTTAAACTTCTATCTGCCTTCTTGTTTGGTGCTAACTAAATCCATCTAGCTGTCTCTCCAACCTGTTTAGTTGTTCACACAACATGTTTCCTACAAGGACTCCTCCACGCACCCAAATTTAAGGGTTCGTGCCAAGATACTAATTCAGCGTAGTGATTTTATACTTAATTAATGCTTATTTGGTTTTGATTATTGGTTTTGATAATAATCTAACAATTAGATATTTGCACTTTTTTAAAAAGCCATTTTAAAAATGGTGGTGTTTTTTTTAAAAAGAAAGCATTGCTGAAACATTTCTGCATATTCATCCTTATAGCCAAGGTCCCCTTATTAAACTATTCTGTCCACTGGTACTCAGAATGTTGTAATTTCCATGCTTAGCAGCACAGAAAATGGCTTGTGTTGTTCTGTAACATTGTGTGGTTAATAACAATAATTTTGTTTATTTTGAGGACTGACTTGTGGTGTAAAATTATAAATATAAACCACAAATATATCATTTGAATACTTGCATTAGTGCTAGCTCATCTCTGTGCTTGTCCTCTTTTGTCAAACCTTACTTGCTGTTTGACATTTAGAGTGGTAATAAATAATGAGTGTGGTTGTCTTTATAAAAACTGCAGTATGATAATACTTGGGCAATTGCTTTGATACTTTCTGTGTTGTGTGAAAATTTATGTGGTCTTGTAGGGTTTTTTTTAAAATGAGTTTTAGATAAATTCCTTTAAATAGAAGCAAAGTGAATAGTAGCTTGATATACTTCATTTGAAAGTCTTGTAGGGATATTTAAAGCCCTTGAAAAGTTGGGGAAATCATGAAATGGAACTTTTTGTAAGTCGAAATCTATACATCTGGAGAAAGTCTAAGTTGGGGAAAGCTGTTCTAGAAAGAGTCAATAATTTGGCCATGAACAAAATGTTTGATGTAATATTATAGATTAAAGTTGAAGCGTATCAAGCTACTATTCACTTGGCTTCTATTGAAAACAATTTATCTAAAACTCATTTAAAAAAAAACCCCTACAATTAGATTGTAGACTGGGATATGCTTTTAAATCTATGGGTGATTTGTAACAGAAAGCCAAGTTTCTACCTCCCCCCCAAAAATCAGCAAGAATGGAAAGACAGTTCTTTTTTCCCTCTCTGCCCAAAATAGACTTCTGGAATTAAGTGCAAATCTGCCTTTGTTCTATGAAAAACACTGCTGTTTTATAAATCAGTAGTACACAGTACTTTAGTAAAAGGCAGGCTAATTTAAAATATATACAACTCTGACAAGACTAAGTACATATGAATCTTGGTTTTTCTCTCGGTTTCCCCATTCTTCATATCTTTCAGGGTCAGTGAATGAAAACCAGAGAACATCCAGTTCATATAATGGTGACCTGAATGGCCTTCTGGTGCCAGATCCCACCGCAGCTGGAGATGGCTCATCCTCAACTAAGCCTGTTCCACAAACTGTTCCTCTTGGAGCACTACAGGAGAAGCAAGTTATGTAGGTATCTTAATTGGTGAGGCAAAAGTGAAAGGGCAGAATATGTGTGATTTTGTGGTCTCTGGAATAAGCTTATCAAGAAGCATCCTGGCAAATGTTTTCTCCTTACAGAGATTGGATTCCCATCCATTCTGGTATCCCTAATGTTAAGGCTTTGTAAAATGGTGTATAGTTTCTGGGGTGGGTTGAGTCTATTGATGTGCCTCACCAATTGGTGTTTAATGCCACATTTTCCAGCCTGCTTGTCTCCAAATGAACTTCGGCTTCAGGCACTCTGTTAGTAGAAGTCCAGCATATTTGGAGAGAAACCAGAACTGGTTGGGGAAGGTTGATTTAGAAGAGCACGGGAGAAACCAGTCTTATAAAAGAGCAGTCATTGTCAGTTGAGGCTTATTGTTCCTGGTTTATTTCGTTCTTTGGGTTATTGTTCTTGCTGCTCCTGGTTTGTTTTCTTTTGCCCATTTTTATTCAATCTGGATCTGTAAAATACATTGTTGGGAATTCTGCAAGGCAGTAGCAAAGTCATCTGCTTGATTCTATGCGTATGGTGAGCACAGTCCTGACTCTGAACAATTCAGAGAAAAAAGTTACCCTTAATATCCTGGAAACTGACTTCTTTTTCTCTCTACTGCCTGCCCCGGCCACTTTTTAGCTGCCTCTCTGGAGATGATAATTCCACCTGTATGGTGATTGTTGCTAAAGATGTTGAAATAGTGGCCAGCAGCGATTCTAGCATCACCAGTAAAGCAAGAGGAAGCAATAAGGTAAATACAAGAAATTACCTTCTTCGTAGCTCATAACTCCCTTCTCACCTGCTGATGATAAGCTCATACCGATACTGGTATTATAATAGAAAAAAATATATAAAACATTCTAAAATATGTAAAAAAAAATAATTGAGCATTGGCAGATGCAGATGTTATATTGGGTATGTGTTCAGACATTGCGCTTGAGATTATGGCCTTGATATATTGGCTGGCTGTGATCCAAGAGAGGTAGATTGATTGGAAGACACTTTAGTTAATGCATGGGAGATTGGCAGTTCTTTCCCCCATTCTCTTTCCATTTTCAGTCCAACACACTTCAGTCCTTTCTCCCTTCAGATTTATCTGTGAATAAACCGGTACGGTAGGAAAACACTATGCATTAGAGTTATTTGGATAAAACCCCCAAAGAAAGTTAACATCTTTTGGAATACTAAATTAATGATGGCACTCTAAATCTGCCTTCATGTATATTTCTGCCAATCAGTCGGTCTCTTTAACAAAGTCCCTTAAAATTGCTCAGTTATATTACCCACCTTGTCAATCCATGTGCAATTGTAATTTCAGATATTGTCAGCTAGTTATTTATGTCTTGTTAAGGAACAAAAGGTTTGTTATTTTGTTGTCCAATATGTCTGTATGCAGTAGACAATATTCTTTCCTTCTTCATATCGTTCCTGATTCCTCGTCGCTAAGAAACATTTTAAAATATTCAAAAGTAGTGGTTTGACAAGGTAAACCTGCTTGTTTGCTGATTTGGTTCCTTTTCACGTTTCCTTCTACTACAGGTTAGACAATGGCCATCTCCTTCTCACTTTCACAGCTTACTGTCATAGAACAGCCATAGATCAGGGGCGGGCAGCAATGACCCCTTTACGTCCTGTGGACTTCAGCTCCCTTGCTGGCTCAGGAATTCTGGGAACTGAAGTCCACAGGTTTTAAAGAGGCGTAGTTGCCTACCCCTGCCATAGATGGCCTTCTTTATTAGGTATGGCCTTCCTTTTTGATAGGTATTGAATTGATTCCCATGGTACAACTTTTGCTTTGTTTCTTTTTTTCCCCCACCAGGTTAAAATCCAGCCAGTAGCCAGATATGACTGGGAGCAGAAATATTACTATGGCAACCTCATTGCTGTCTCAAATGCCTACCTGGCCTATGCTATTCGAGGTGAGACATCTCCCCATCCTCCTCCTGTCCATTCTGAAGTTTCAGGTTGGGCTTCTTTTGCAGCGTAACTTTTGCCCAGTGGCCTGTGCTGGACCTGGTTCCATCTCTACAACAGAAAGGGGAATTAGCATTCCTCTGCCCATCTTGACTAGGTATGTTTTGCCCTTTTCTCCAGGTGCCAGCAGTGGTTCTGCCATGGTGCGGGTGCTGAGTGTCAGCACGGCTGAGCGGACGCTTCTGAAAGGCTTCACGGGTGGCGTGGCAGATCTGGCTTTTGCTCACCTTAACTCCAACCAGTTGGCCTGCCTGGATGAAGCTGGCAATGTCTTTGTCTGGTGTCTGTCTATGGAGAATGGAAAAATCCAGTATCTTACTTCAATGTTAAGCCTGATGGCAGAGGGTCATAATATTGATAGATAAACTAGTTCAGGGACAGGCAACCTTGGCTCTTTTATGACTCGTGGACTTCAACTCCCAGAATTCCTGAGCCAGCCACCTGAGGGGAAAGGGAGAGGTTTCCAAGCTGAGCCATGCTGGCTCAGGAATTCTGGGAGTTGAAGTCCACGAGTCATAAAAGAGCCAAGGTTGCCTACCCCTGAACTAGTTAGTCCATGGTACAATTTACAAAGCCTGACTACTGTGCTAAACAGCTG
>NW_015386903.1:548206-584328 GCF_001527695.2 Protobothrops mucrosquamatus
TCTTCTTCTTCTTCTTCTTCTTCTTCTTCTTCTTCTTCTTCTTCTTCTTCTTCTTCTTCTTCTTCTTCTTCTTCTTCTTCTTCTTCTTCTTCTTCTTCTTCTTCTTCTTCTTCTTCTTCTTCTTCTTCTTCTTCTTCTTCTTCTTCTTCTTCTTCTTCTTCTTCTTCTTCTTCTTCTTCTTCTTCTTCCTCCCCCTCCTTCCTCCTCCTCCTCCTCCTCCTCCTTCTTCTTCTTCACTACAGTAATGCATTATTACATTACTTAATTTTGCAAGCCAGAACTGGTCATTGAACTTTTTGATTTCGGTATGCAAAATTTGAAATCTTGGCTAAGTTGGGGTTAGGGTTAGACTCTTGTATTCTAGTCTTCCTGTTAAGAATTTTTCTCAATATTAACTGACTTTTACACATGTATAACTTGCTTAAAATGAAGATAATTGATGCATTTAACAAACTGAGAAATATAAATACTGCCTGATGTAAAAAGGAGAATTCAGTTGTGCTATAATGTCAATTCTTGATCTTTTTTTTTTAAAAAAAAGAGGAGAAATGGAGCTTTCCTGCCCAGTCTAAAGAACAGTGATGAAAACTTAAGTCAGGGGTCTTCAAACATGGCCCTTTTATGACTTGTGGACTTCAACTCCCAGAGTTCCTCAGCCAGGCTGAGAGTTGAAGTCCACAAGTCATAAAAGGGCCAGGTTTGAAGACCCCTGACTTAATGCATTGGTTGTTCACATAAGCTTTTGCTTGTTTTGACTACAGTATTGCACAGTCCTTAGTGGCCTAATTCACACATACTTCTAAGGAACGAACCATGGTCTATAAACCACAGCGACTAGGTTCACACAGTGCGTTAAACCAATGATCTTGTGGTGGAATAATCTGCTAGGTCAGCCACTGATAGTTTAACATTTGTTGGGACGATTAGAAGTGGAAGCAGGTTTTTGCTTTTGCTAAAAGATAAGGACGTTGCATCAAAGCAGATTCTCATTCAGCAATGTATTTATTTCCAACCCATCTGAGATCGACTGGAAAAACCATTAAAATTGAACTTCTGGGAGGCTTTTGTAAAGGGGAATGATGGTGGTGTTCCTTAACTTGGGTGATCAGAGAAGAGATCTTGGTGAACATCAAGCGGCCCGATGGGACTCCTCTGAACAGCTTTCGGAGGATAATATGGTGTCCCTTCATCCCAGATGAGAACGAGGAGACCTGCGAAGAAGGCAGCCAGACTCTGGCGTTGTTGCATGAGGATCGGGTAAGCGTTTCGGCGGCTTTTTCCTCTTTCCCCTTGGAAACGGTGCTAAAGGGCTACTCAGCGTAAAGTTGTTTTTTTTTTTAAAGCGACGATGGGAATACAGGTAATCCTCAGCTTGCAACTACCAGGGAGCCCAAACTTTCTGTTCTTGGACAGGTTTTGCCCCATTTTATGATCTTTCTTGCCACAGTTGCTAAGTGAATCACTACAGTGGATTTTGAACTGTGGTGCCGGAGAAGACTCCTGCGAGTCCCCTGGACTGCAAGGCGATCAAACCGGTCAGTCCTAGAGGAGATCAACCCTGACTGCTCTTTAGAAGGCCAGATCCTGAAGTGGAAACTCAAGTACTTTGGCAACCTAATGAGAAGGAAGGACTCACTGGAGAAGGGCCTAATGCTGGGAAAGATGGAGGGCAATAGAAGAAGGGGACGACGGAGAATGAGGTGGCTGGATGGAGTCACTGAAGCAGCAGGCGTGAGCTTCAATGGACTCCAGAAGATGGTAGAGGACAGGAAGGCCTGGAGGAACGTTGTCCATGGGCTCGCGATGGGTTGGACACGGCTTCGCAATTAACAACAACAACAACAAAGATTGAGGGCAAGAGAAGAATGGGACGACAGAGAATGAGGTGGCTGGATGGAGTCACTAAAGCAGGAGGCGTGAGCTTAAATGGACTCCAGAAGATAGTAGAGGACAGGAAGGCCTGGAGGAACGTTGTTGCGAGGGGTTGGACACGACTTCGCAACTAACAACAACAACACAGTTGTTAAGTTACTAACACGGTTGTTAAGTGGATCTGGCTTACTCGTAGAGGTCGCAAAAGAGGATCACATGGCCTCGGGACACTGCCCCCGTGCACTCCTTGCCAAGCATCCGAATTTTGATCCCGTGACCGTTGGGGTGGTCCTAAGTGTGAAAAACGGGCCATCAGTCACTTTTTTTCAGTGCCGTTGTAACTTTGAACGGTCACTGAAGGAAGTCGAGGGCTACCTGTAATCCCAAGAACAGGATCAGAGTGGCACAGGCTTCAGCAAGAAGGCCGTGCAGGAAGTAGTACGGCCGGGTACCAGGTGCAGGCATTGTGTCTTTTCCATTGAGAGCAGCAACGTTGTTGTATTCTTCAAACTTGACTCTTCCAACTAAGGAAAGAGGAAAAACTCAGGAGAACTTCAGGGCTTCCATTCATCTCTGAAGCAGGATCTCTAGTGTTTCATTGCGCTAGCAATCCCGAGACCGGACTTGGAGAGTGGCTTTTTTTTCTTGAAAAATTGATAAAGAGTGTCCAGCTTCCGATGTGGCAGGGGGCTTTTTACTTTCTCATTTCAATTAACTGCAGACCTGGGCATTTTATGGCTCCCGGGCCACATCCTGCCTCTTGGTTGTCCCTGTTCGGCCCACACGAGGTCAGTCAGAAATTAAAAATCAAATGTAAATAAGTGTACACCATTTACGCAATACAACCGCATTGCTTTTATTTGAACGCGGTTTTCTATTTTTGTTTTTCAACTTACGTGTGTGCATGCATGCGTGTCTATGCACCTTCACAGCCTTTCCACAGCCTTTCACAGCAGTCCCAATTTCTCATGTGATTCCTTGGGGGAAATTAATTGCCCACCCTGATCTGCTGAGTCGTGTAGCTGTTTCCCATGAGGAAGAGCTATGTAGAGAACTTTAGAGAAATCTGCAAAACTTCGACGGTACTTTCATTTTATTGGGTTAGGTGGTATTTATCTTTGATGATTTTAATGTTTTTTTATGCTATAAGCTGTCCAGAATTGCTTCGAAACAAGATGGACTGAATGAATGAATGGTAAATAACCAGTTGACATCCCCAAGGTTCTTTTTTCAAAAGGCAACTGGACTTTCTTTGTTTTTCCTTGAAGACACTTCGCTCCTCCTCCAAGAAGCTTCTTCAGTTCTGACCGAATGGTGGAGAGAGGAAGGATTTATTCCCCATCATTTGGTCAGAACTGAAGAAGCATTTTGGGTGAGGAGCGAAATGTCTTCAGGGAAAAAACAAGGTCCAGTTGAAAAAGCACCTTTGGGACAATCATGCCCTGGATGACTGAGAACCCCCATAGACATCAACCTGTTGGGATGGTTCCTCATGGAGCTTCAGCATGCTCCTTTTGCTACACTTTTCCCCTTTGCGTTGCAGGCTGAAGTCTGCGACCTTGACATCATCCGAGCCAACCACAGTTCATGGCCAGTGGAAGTAACCAACATCAAAGAAGGCTACATTGTGGTGAAGGGTCATAGCACGGTAAATATCTGGCCGTTCTCTTGGTGTAGGAGCCTGTGGCTTGTTATAATTTCTGAGTGGGCTATTACAGTTCTCTGTTCTGTGTGTCTTAATTCAAGAACCTCAAGTGTTCGTTTTGGTCTTCATCCAGATGGCCGACGGCCCTAAAAGCAAGAAGTCCTCCTGCAGCTCTTTCTGGTGTTTGCACCATGATAAGCCCGGTGTGCGAAAGAGTTGTGATCGAGAAAATAGGCGGTGAAGAGTTTTATATTAAATCCAAACTCAGGATTTTGCTGAAGTGTCCTCCCATAATCCAGGATCAATGTCCTCACGTCATCCGCTTCAGATCAGGTTTTCCTTAGCTTTTGATCCTGAATCCTTTGGATCTGGTATCATAGGATTGTTTTTCACCTCCCAATTTGTGTTAACTGCTTGTCCAAAATGGGCCCAAGCACGCCACCAATAGGAACATTATGACTTCTTCAGCCAGGATGTCTGGTTTTTAGGAACAAATAGACCTTCCAAATGTTATCAGAACAGAGAGGCTATTAAAAAAATAGCCTTGTCCCCCCCTCCACCACCACCCCGGCCAGATTAGCAGAAAAATGCCTGTTACTGTATTTCACCCGCTTGGTTAAAGATGTCTTTTATATTTCTACCCCCTGTTCTTTTGTAGCGCCTGAGTGAGGGAGCGCTTTCTCCTGATGGAACTGTCTTGGCGACAGCAAGCCATGATGGCTATGTCAAATTCTGGCAGATTTACATAGATGGACAAGATGAGCCAAGGTAATTTCAGAAACAGAGAGCTATCAATAAAGGAGAATGTTCGTAGCTCAGGGTTGAAATGAGGGGTCCTTAATGCTCTCTGAGCTGGGTTGTTTTCTTGCGGACGTTTCACTACCCAAACTAGGTAACATCATCAGTGCTAGTAAAAAAGCAAACTTCACTCCTGATGATGATGTTACTGATGATGTTACCTAGTTTGGGTAATGAAAGGTCTGCAAGAAAACAGCCCAAATCAGAGAGCACCACGGCAACCCTCCCAGAGAAGTATGAAGCATGTCTAAAATTGTAGAAGCCACTCCGTTGCTATAACTATTAAAAAGTTGGCTTGTCAATCATCTGCTACATTTTCATGTCTCACTAAACCCAGAAGTGGCTTGTTTAGGATTCCCTTAATGTGATGCGTGGACCTAGCCCAGTGGTGGCGAACCTATGGCACGGGTGCCAGAGGCGGCACTCAGAGCCCTCTCTGTGGGCACGCGCGCCGTCGCTCCAGTCCTAGGCCTTCAGCTGGGTTTTATAAAACCTTTTCGCTTTAGGCCTCCGCCGCCGTGTGCACAAAAAAAAGGTTCAATCAATCAGTCAATTTCAACTTCTCGCGGGGGAAAAAAAAGATCTTGCAAAGTTGGAATTGATTGATCGAACTTTTTAGTCCCACCCAGTCTGCCGTTTCCACCGCAGCCACGCCCATCCAATGGGCCACACCCACCCGGCACCCGACGATGCATAAGTGGGTTTTGGGTTGCAGTTTGGGCACTCGGTCTCTAAAAGGTTCGCCATCACTGACCTAGCCATTGTAATTTCAGAAAATATGGATTATAGCTTAATTAATGAGTAAGGTGAACACGACCATTATATCTTCTTCAAGAACGCTTGTTTAAAACACACTCTGACTTGGGCTGATCTGTGAATGCAGCCACGGTTTGTTTCATTTCTCCAGTCGGTGCCTCCACGAATGGAAACCTCACGAGGGCAGGCCTCTTTCCTGTTTGCTGTTCTGTGACAACCATAAAAAACAAGACCCAGAGTAAGTAATGGCCCTGGTCTATATGAAAGGGATAAGGAACCCTCTGCCAGTGGGGAAAAAAAACAGCTGCACTCTTCTTTGCAATCTCATCGGGGGGGTCCTATGCGCAGAAAAGGAGAAACAGCCTCAAAAGCGAATTGCGACAGCATTACTGTCTCTCTGTTATAGTGGGTCCTGTCGAATCTGACGGGAGAGATATCTTTCTCTTTGTAATTAAGCAAAACTTTCTAGAATATCTGAGATTCCCCAGATAAGATCTTTCAATATTCCTAAGTTTTACGCCAAACCCTTTGCTAAAGTTATCATTAACAATATTAATTTACTGGGGCTGGAGGAGGGGTTGTTGTTGTTTTTTGTTTTCCCCGTTGCATTGCAAGCCACATTTCCTTCACAACAGTCCTTTCGTAGGCTGAGTCCGTTTTCTTGCCATCCATTCATTTCTGCAGGGTTCCATTTTGGAGGTTTCTCATCACCGGAGCAGATCAGAATCAAGAACTGAAGATGTGGTGTACCGTCTCGTGGACTTGCCTCCAGACTATCCAGTAAGGGGTTCCCGTAGCTCAGGGCTTTTCAACCAGTGGTACGGGTACCACCTGTGGTACATTGGCACCTGGCAGGTGGTACGCGACCATCCTAGAAAAGTGGTAGCGGGGGAAGGGAATGAGCTGAACTGGTGGCAGCACCGCACAAGCCTGAGCGAAAGATGGCTGGAGCTGCAGGGCTCTTAGGGCTCAGAGGAAGCGCCAGGATCAATGCCGCTTTCCAGATGATCGGTGCTTCTTCGGGCTGTCAGGGCTGAGCGGAAGCGCCAGGATCAGCGCCAGGCTCCAGCTGGTGCTCGGCACTGATCCTGGCACTTCTGCTGAGCCCAGAAGAAGCGCCGATCAGCTGGAATGTTGCAGCCTCTCCAGGGTCTTGTGATTTACATCCAGATGCTTGGCAACTGATTCATATTTATGACGGTCACAGTGTCCCAGGGTCATGTGAAGTGACCAAAACCTGCTGCAACCACCCAGCAGACGGGGGGGGGGGAATAAAAACCAAACACCCCCACACCCCACCCCCGCTGCCAATCCTCAACAGAAATGCTCACAACAATGAAAACCTCGGACAGGAGGAAGAGCGCCGCCGGGCGGGCAGGCAGGTGTCTTGCTCGGCTGTGGCTTGGGGGGCACTTTTTTCAGTGCCATTGTAACTTCAAACAGTCACTAAGTGAACTGTTGTAAGTCGAGGACTACCTGTACTTTATCACTTTTTTTTTTTTGATCATCAAGTTTTTGACACCTTGCTAGGTGACTGGTGGTCCTCGGATGTTGCCATATCCTAAAAGTGGCACAATGGGTGAAAAGGTTGAAAAGCCCTGCCGTAGCTGACGTTGCTTTATTTAAGGGAAGAGAATCCGATCTCCCGGAAAAAAAGAAGGTGCAAATAAGTAAGTTCGCACGTGTGTCGTGACCACTCTTGTCTTTGGTCCATTTCAGGTTTTCTCCAGATATATTTAGCTCTGTGAGCGTTCCTCCCAGTCTGAAGGTCTGCCTGGATCTCTCAGCCGAGTATCTGATTTTGAGCGATGTGCAGAGAAAGGTATGGAGGGGTATATATGACAGTGGTGGCAAACCTATGGCACGGGTGCCAGAGGCGGCACTCAGAGCCCTCTCTGTGGGCACACGTGCCGTCGCCCCAGCCCTAGGCCTTCAGCTGGGTTTATAAAACCTTTTCGCTTTAGGCCTCCACCACCGTGCACACACACAAAAAAAGGTTCAATCAATCAGTCAATTTCAATTCTCGCGGGGGAAAAAAAAAGATCTTGCAAAATTGGAATTGATTGTTTGAACTTTTTAGTCCCACCCAGTCTGCCGTTACCACCGCAGCCATGCCCACCCAATGGGCCACACCCATTCGGCACCCGACGATGCATAAGTGGGTTTTGGGTTGCAGTTTGGGCCCTCGGTCTCTAAAAGGTTCGCCATCACTGATATATGATGTCTAAGTGCTATTGCTATTGCTACCTAGCTGGAGCGAGGAGAACAATTTCTCCTGCTCTGCTGGGCTGTACCTATTTCCCAAGTCAAGGTGAGACCGTGCCTCCTCTTGCAGCCTCTGATGCGACAGGTTGTCTTTCGCAGGTCTTATATGTGATGGAACTTGTCCAGAACCAAGAAGAAGGCAAAGCTTACTTCAGCTCCATCTCAGAGTTCCTGTTGACTCATCCAGTTCTGAGCTTCGGCATCCAAATGGTCAGCCGCTGCCGACTGAGGCACACAGAGGTCCTCTCGGCAGAAGAGGAGAGCGATGGCATCAGCGCTGGTAAGTAAGTGACGGATGCCTCTTCCCCTGAGATGCAGAAGCACAGGAGTCATCTATTTCTGGACCCAGAGCAAGAGTTGGGCATGATCAAAACAAGGGACTCTCTCGTCCAGTTTTCTGTCGGCATCTTGGCCCAAGCAGACTCTCACCTTCTGTACAGGTTCTCCAGCCAGTGGTTTTTCTTGCATAAATCTTTATAGACCATGAATAGCCTCTTCCTCCCTCCGTTTGCAGAATCCCCTTTTTTAGATTGTCCATCTTCCAGTAGCAAAAGCTGCCCAGTGTGAAGCTAAACGTGCTTTTATAGTCCCAAATTCCTCAACGTTTGGATCATCTTAAATGATTTCTAGCATTTTGGTAGAGGAGAGAAGAAAACAAACAAACACCTGCACGGCTCTTTAGTTAAACCAAAAAGGTTCATAAACCGCTTCTGTTTCAATGTAATGTCTGGGAGATTCTCCTATTCTTTTGCGGCTTTGGCTGGCTCTGGTGATGACAAGCGGGAACGATTAATTTTCTTCCGTCGGGCTTCTTCCTTTTTTTCAGAAGGCGCTCAAGGTTCTGGCGCTTCAGGATCGGCAGCAGGGGTGCTGATCAAGCTCTTCTGTGTCCACACCAAGTAAGTTATTTTGCCCTCTCATTTTTGGGGTATGGCCTCCGTTCTACCTGAAATGAAGGTGGGAGGCGCTGATGTGAGGGCATCACTAGCTTTGTATGATGCAGATTTCAGGGGAACGAGTGCCCTGAGGAAGTTAGATAAAGTGTGTAACCTGAAGTCCTTTGCCTAAACTTTACAGGGCCCTTCAAGATGTCCAGATAAGGTTCCAGCCCCTCCACAGTCCAGATACGGCCACTCCTGTCCCTCCCCATGGTTCCCGTGAAGACTTTGGTGAGTTCTCTTGTCTATTTTTCTAGACAAATCCTGGGCAGAACCTGGAAGAGCTTTCTTTTTTTGTTTCTTAAAGGGAGGCTAGTATAGCTATTTCGAGCTATTTGGCTCTCATCAGCTAGCCATGCCCTTCTGAGATTCGAACCTGGGCAGCTTGCACGTTAGGCAGCTGTATTAACCTCTAGGCCACAGGTTCTCCTCACTCCTGTCAGCTGAAACCGGGGAGGATACATAGTAAGTGTCTAATAGAGCACCTGGTCTACTGTTACGATTAATTTTGCTGAAAGTAGTCTCCCTTTAACTCTTTGTCAGCAAAATCTAAATTTACAGAAATAGTTTATCACAGTAGCAACTTGAGCCTGCAAAACGCTCCTAGATTGAGGCTGAAAGGCAAAAGTAATCATAACAGTAGACCCGGTGCTCTATTAGACACTTACTATGTGTGTGTGTGTGTATTGTTTATAAAAGACTGGCAATTTTTTTATATATATATGTATGTATGTATGTATGTGTATATGTGTGTATATATATATGTGTGTGTATGTATGTATCTGCAATTTAGTGATTGGCATAAATTATCCAGATTGGTGCATTTGTACTTTTTATAAACTGGGTTTCCAAGTTTGAATTTACAATATGGAGGGTTTCTTCTTTTTTCCTTCTTTCCCTCTCTCCCTCCTTTTTTCTAAAAAAAAAATTATACATACACAATTAACAAAATAATTTTTACACGTTGAAAGAAAGCTTTACTTTAAAAAAAAAAAGAGGACAATCCCAGCTAACTAAGCATACAAACTAAGAAGGAAACGGAAAAAAAATGTACTTATAGTTTAAACTGTATCAATAGTCACTGGTTTACTACCACAATACAATCAGTTCAAAATATCAATGTGAAAATATCACAAAATCTCTGCCACAGTAACACACACTGCCACGTTCCCTGGTTGGTTATAGAGAGGACGGTTAAGGAAAGAGGCTGTGTCTCTGATCATGTCTTGAGTTTTTTTTCTATTTGCCCTATCTTCAGGATAGGTAGCTTGCTGTGACTCCTCTCAGCCACGTTGCTTTATTCGTCCTTAACTAAAAGGACGCTTCGCTGTATCTTTCTTTCTTTGCACACCTTTGTGTTAATCTGTCCCTTTGTGTGCTGAAGCATTCCCCGATCACCTGGCTGACATAGGCATGGAAGGGCGGGCCTCTGAGAAGGGATCCATCCACGGCTCCCAGCCAGACTTGCGACGCATTTCGGAACTGTCGATGCCCGTGGACTTCCTCCCGCCATCTAATGACACCAAACCCAAACTTATGACTCCAGACGCCTTCATGACTCCCAGCACGTCCCTGCAGCAGGTATGACTTTCAGAATGCCTTCAGAAGAAGCATCTGGTCTTCTTCTGGGCTGGATTGGTGGCCAGTTTCACTTGCTATCTTCATCCGTGCAAAGTACAGAACCAAATTGAGGTTCTGTTTAGGTTTCATCCGTTATTTCCTGGACTTGAACGAAAAGAAGCCACTGAGGCAGGGGTAGGCAACCTTGGCTCTTTTATGACTGGTGGAGTTCAACTCTCAGAATTCCTGAGCCAGCCATGCTGAGGGGAAAGGGAGAGGTGTCCAAGCTGAGCCACGCTGGCTCAGGAATTCTGGGAGTTGAAGTCCACGACTCATAAAAGAGCCAAGGTTGCCTACCCCTGCGTCTGAGGCATGGAAGGGCTCTGAGGGGTACCGGGAGGCCTCGATCGATGGCACGGTCATTTAAGAAGCTTTTTGAAGAGTGAATTAACTGGTGCTCAAGGCAAAAATTTCTAATTTATTTATTTATTTTGATTTTCAAAGCCACCACTAATTCTAAGGCTCCTGGTACTAGACTGGAGATCCTGAGCCCCTTGGAAGTTAGCAGGCATAAAGCACCATAGCTCTTAAGCTGACTATTTTTGACCTTCCCCAAATCTAACCCCACGATTGCTAAGTACGATCCAAATGCCTAGTTTTGTGGGATTGATTCCACGCTAGTTGCATCCCAAATAATGCCCTCTGTTGTTTGTATCAGATCACAGGGTCTCCAGGAAGCAGCATTAGTTCCCTCACTGCAGTGACCACCATGAGCAGTACCTCAGTCGGCGATCCTCCCCTTCCCAGGTAAGGCCCCCTCGTGGGTTGACATGCAATGATGACTTTGATTAAGGAAGAGGACTGAGCCCAGTTCATAGGACTTCGGGTCCATTGCACTGTGTGTCTTACTCGTTAACTTTTTTTCATCGGGAACTGCCCAGAATCGGCGTTAAAAAAAAATCAATGCACAAAGAAATGAAATGGTCAGATACAGGTAGTCCTCGACTCACAACAACTCGTTTAGCAACCGTTCAGACTTATGAAGGCCCTGGAAAAAGTGACTTACGGGTTTTCACACGTATGATCATCATAGCATCCCAGGATCATGTTGTGATTCCTCGCCAGCCAGGGGACCCGGCAGCTGAGTCTGAGGAATCAGAGGAGGAGGAGGAGCCTGGAGTGATATCAGAGTCAGAGGAAGGCTCTGAGAAGCTCCACGACTTACAGTCGGACGAGGAGCCTGGCCCCTCTACTCGCGCTCAGGCTGAGACACAGCTGCGCTGGGAGTCTGAGTTGAACAGTGATGAATTACAGCTGGGAGATATCCAGGATGCACAAAAACGCCAGCAAAAGAAGCAAGTAGGACAGAGGAATGCAATGGGGCGGCTCCAAAGGCAAAGGAGAAGGCATTAGGAAGCCACGCCTTGGCTGAATAATAAAAGGGAAGGTGTGGGAGGTGCTGGTTGCCGAAGGCAGCCGTTCAGTTCGTGTTGAGGATCGAGTTTCTGTGAACTGTGTTTTGTTTGCCTTGGACATTGACTCAGGTCTGTGAATAATAAAAGGGGGTTGTTGTTTTTCTTGTGGTTCCAGCCTGCTTGTTTGGAAGAGGGGTTTCTCCTTCTGAGCTTAACAAGGACTCACGTAGGCTGGGACAGAACAGACCACGTGATCAATATTCCGACACTTGGCTGCTGTCACGTATTTACGACAGTTGCCCTCTCCTGGGGTCATGTGGCCACCCTTTGTAACCTTAGCAAAGTCAAGGGGGGGGGAGCCAGGTTCACTTAATGACCTGTGAGTCATTTGAAAACTGCAGTGATTGGCTTAACAAGTGTGCCCCCCCCCCAAAAAACCCCAAAGCTCGTAAAACAGGGCAAACCGCTTAAGGACTGCCTTGTAAGCAACAGAAATTTGGAGCTTAGTTGTGGTTGAAAGTTGAGGACTGCCTGTATTCCGTTTGTGTTTTGGGAATGCAGTGCTTAGCATGCTCTCAAGCACCAGAGTTGGTCTTGGCTAGGGCAGAGCGGGGAACTCTGTTCCCAAGTTGGTTCTGATGGGAAGAGATGGAAGGATCTTCTCGGTTAACACTGGTCTGTCTCCTCCTCCTCTCCGCCCCACCCAGGCCATCGGAGGACATGTCCCTAAGCCCAAAGATGCAGCTGGACGCCAATCTCGCCCTGAGTGGCAGCAGTGGAAGTCTCCAGGCAAGCCCGCGGAATCACTCGGTGCTGCTCCCCGGCCTTCCTGAGAAGCTGACCCCAAAGGTCCCCATCCCGGTAAGGTAGATTCTCCTCAAGGCCTTTGCGGTTCTTCTCCACTCTCCCCACGCCTTCCTTGAAACCTCCGTGCCTTTACTTGCCCAAGCCAAATCTGCCGTGCTCAGCAGGGACCTTTACTCCCTTGCGCTTTTTAACCGTTGTTTTTTTAAGCAGACCTTCATCGTGCATATAAAATTTAAAAAGCAAACCGTAAGAATTGGAGCGAGAAAGAGATAGGCTGACTGATTGGAAAGATGGATACGGCTGCCCATCTTCTAAAGAGCCAGGGCAGGAACCACCAAGAAGCCTGTGGGGCTCCATAAGATGACATTGTTTTAAGTACAGGGTCTATCAGTCCTTTAATTCTCTTTGTTAGGCCATTTCTTGTTGTTTTGTCTCTGTGTGCAATTAGCTGCCCGTTCTTTCACATCACTTGGGGGGAATCTTTCCTAAGAACAAGAGTCACTGTGCAGTAGAAGCAGTGCAGTGGATGGAGGAGATCTGCTCTTCCTACTCTGCTGCCTTCTAGGCTAACACACACACAAATTATACACATATATACACACACACACACACCAGAGAGCATGGACTTTGTGGCCAAATATAGCCTCCATCCTGATTGGGGAGATTCTGGGTCGCATGGCGACCTTGATAACTGGAATTCTGGTTCTTGCTCAGCTACGAAACTCAGCCAGCGAACTGGGAATAAATCTCTTGTCAGCCCTTCTTGCTGATTGGTTGCCAGAATAATATTTGGGATCCACAAGGCGTGTCTTGAACACTGTGATGAAAATGTGGAACGATCGTATAATTTAACCAAGACTTACGTGGTTATAAGGTAGTTGCGCCATTCTGTCCAGATATTTCAAAACCATTTCTCCCCCCTGTATTAGCTATATACTTACTGTTCGTTTTACATTTTGTGACCTAAACCATCATCGTCATTATCATCCAGGCCTGTTAGTGGAAAGGGGAAGGCAGGCAGGAAATGGTGGATTAACTTTCCAGGATCGTGTAAGGCAGAGGTCCCCAACCTTTCGGGCACCAGGGACCGGTTCCGTGGAGAGAGGTTTTTCCGCGGACCGGACGGTCCGTGGTTTTGTGTGCTGCCTGCATCCCGCGGATGGGGCTTTGCTTGTTTGTGCGGACCGGTTGCTGGCATGCCTCGGCCCGGTACCGGTCCACAGACCGGAGGTTGGGGACCCCTGGATTAAAGCATGGATGTAATAAAAGAGAACTGACGAACATTGGAAACCCCAACTTGCCTTTTCAAAGCATAGACGGGGGGAAATAATTACAGCTTATTTTTTGCATCTATTCTATCAGCTGGACCAGCTGGCCATAAATCCTGCAGGGAGTAGACCGAAGCATTCTCATTTATGTTGAATCATAAATGCTCCAGGCCTTCTGAACAGCAAAAGCCTCCTTCAGAAGGCCCTCCTTAAAAAAGGAAGGTTAAGCCAGCCAGGGACACCTAAAGAAGCTGCCACAGAGCCAAACTAATAAAGGCCTCCCACACGTTAAAAAAAAATCTGGGATTTCTGAATGAGCAAAGGGTGCCAGAGAGGGTCAGACCTCCTTTAAAAGATGACCAGCCATAGCCTTCTTCTTAAATAGCTTGCTGGGCATTGTCGCGGTTGGGGACCCCTGGGGTAAGGTCTGCTACAAGCGGGTCAATCTCTTTGCCTTTCCTCTCTAGGTTTCCCCAGGGAACCCCCCTCCTTTGGCCCTGGCGCAAGAGGAAGTGGAGCCTCTGTTGGTGCCCCAGTCCTCCCCGACTCGTGAGCGCTCCCCGGATGTCATCTCCTCAGCCTCCACCGCCATGTCCCAAGACATCCCTGAAATCGCCTCCGAGACCCTGCAGCGCAGCTTCGGGGCAGCCCCATCCGGCCTCCCGGTTGAAATTCTGGACTCCAACCATCACACGGACAGCATGGCTTCGGCCGCCTCGGCTCTCCACTTGCTCTCTCCACGCAACCGTCACAGCTCCGAGCCCAGCCATCACTCCTTGGACATGGCCCCCAACGAGGTGGACATGCTGACCGGCCCCTCGCTGCTGGAGACAGCCTTACCTCAGGAAAACGTGGCGCTGGAGAGTGGGGTGAGCCAGCCGTGGCCGGCTGCTCCGGACATCACCAGGGAGACCAGGAACAGCATGGCAGACAGGTAAGGCCGGATTCCATCCCTCTTCTCTGGGGACGGGAGACCCATCTTGGCCATCCCTGGCTTGGTTTTCGTAGCCACCATCAAATTAAAAGTGTACAGGACTGTTCAATCCACTTCTCCGTAGAACAGTGGTTCTCAACCTGTGAGTCGGGACCCCATTTGGGGTCGATCGACCATTTCATGGGGGTCGCCAAGCAAGGCTGTGTGCCATTTTTTTTGTCCGCCATTTTTTCCCCTTTTCCGGCGGGTGCCTTACCTCCCTTGGGCTGGGCCAGCTGGTGGTTGGCCTGCTCTGTCTCTGCCACTTGCCAGCTACGCCTCGGCCGGCGCAGGGGGCGGAACCACGCATGCGCGGCGCTCCCTGGCAGGGAAAGTCCTCAACTTACGACCGGTTGGGTAGTCCTCGACTTACGACCGGTTTAGTCCTCGACTTACGACCGGTTTAGTCTTCGACTTACGACCGGTTTAGTCCTTGACTTACGACCGGTTGGGGTCACTGCATTAAAAAGGTTGAGAACCACTGCCGTAGAAGAAGACAGGAATCTCATCTTAGGAAAATCAGAGGGATGATTAAAGCAGAGGTCCCCGACTCCCCGGTCCACGGACTGACACCGGGCCGCGGTATACCAGCAATTGGGCCACGCAAACAAGTAAATCCCCATCTGCTGGATGCAGGCAGCATGTGAAACCAGGCCCCCTCTGGTCCGTAGAAAAGATCACAGGGATCCTACAGCACGGAGGGTGTGGAACACACGGGACAAAACACACGTTTCGCACTCGCTCAACACATCTTATTGGGTAGATAACAATATGCAGCAAAACAGAATAACTGGCTCCGGTCCATCCAAACCTTCTATTGTGGCCTGCCTACCTAGCAAATGGCTTCCCCAACCTGGAGCTTCTTAAATGTTATCAGACTGAAATTCCAAAGAGAGCATCAAGTTTAATAAGAAGCTGCCATTTCTCCTTTGCAGGGGCTGAATAGGCCAAAAAGGAACAGCTTGAGTATTCTATTTTGTGCAGCCACTGAAATTCTAGGGAGATTTAATGTAGATCACAGGCAATCATTTTTCACACCTTCTCCTAATCCAGGGGTCACAACCCCCGGGCCGTGGACCGGCACCGGTCTGAAGCATGCAAAGCCCCATCCATGGGATGCAGGCAGCACACAAAACCACACACTCTCCGGTCTGTGGAAAAACATCTCTCTACGGAACCGGTCCCTGGTGCCCAAAAGGTTGGGGACCTCTGGATTAAAGCCTGCCTTTTGGTGCGTCTGTTGTAACTTAGGTCTATCATAAGTCAAGGACTACCTGTACTTCTGGGTTGTGATCTGCAGTCAAGCACTGTTTTACCACCACCACATCCTCCACCACCACCTCTTCCTCCTCCTCCTCCTCCTCCTCCTCCTCCTCCTCCTAGATCTTTAAACAACCCCATTGTCCAAGATAGGCTTCTAAGGACTGTGTTTGGGATGAGCACGAAATAAAATTTGGATCCTGCAGAGCATTTTGGCTGGAAATAACAACAACAACAACAACTTTATTACAGTCATAGACCAGCAATAGACATCACTTTTTACAATATATTAAGAAAAAAAAATAGTACTGACATTAATAGTAAAATGTTAGGGTCACTCCCTAGTTTACGTGAGTGGAAAGCCAATAAGTGTGTGAGTAAATATAATGTTCCAAAAATTATTAGAGAGATCTCCCAAAAAAGTGGCACACGTTGACGGCGATAGATCTGCAACCAATTTTTTTCTTGCGGACATTGCCGCAACACAGTATTTTGCCACAGCGTGCGTGATAGAAGGGCTTAAGTCCTGGAGGAGAAAGCCGACATAAAAATTGTCTGGCAAGTCTCTCTAATAAGGGGAGAAGATATGCTGACCTATAAACTCGGTATACCTCACAGTACAATAAAACATGTGCGATGCCTTCGACTTCTCCTTTACTACATATCCGTACATACCCGTTCTGCTATTGGCGTTCTCTTATACCTGCCCTGGAGGAGCGTTTTGGCTGGAAAGGGAAACCCCAGTGGCTCTTGGGTGTCTGAGTGCTTAACTTTTGGTGCCTGGAAATAAAGCAGAATGCATTTGGCTTTGATGCAAGTTGCCTCCCTGATGGGTTTTTCTTTCTTTTCTTTTTTCCCATGCAGCCCCAGGAATGAAGTGGAAGAGAAGCATAAGAGCTCCTGTCACAGGCACAGCTACCGCCTGCTGCAGCACGACAGTCAAGATGCGAGCGCCGAGCAGAGGTAATGGGCTGCGTGCCGTTCCCTCTTCCTCCCTTGAAGCTCCTGGCAAAGCCAAGCAAATGAATTTGAGGAAAAGGCTGCCTCGTTATAAAAACCCCAGCAGTAGGGAATAACGGTTGGCAAGCTGCCTTCCCTCTTCTCTTCCCTCTGCAGCGATCACGACGATGAAGTTGCGAGCTTGGCTGCCACCTCCGGCGGGTTCACCACCAAAGTGACTGTCCAGCGGCTGCCCGCGAAGGACTGGAAAGCCAAAGTGTCTCCTCGGGCGTCCCCAAAACTGAAGAGGAAGGGGAAGAAAGACGACAGGTTGGTGTATGAGAGAGGCAGATAGGCAGACATAGACAGGCAGTCAGAAGTAGATGGTGATGATGATGATGATGATGATGATGATGATGATGATGATGATGATGATGATGATGATGATGATAAAGTTAGAAGGGACCTTGGAGGTCATCGAGTCCAACCCCCTGCTCAGGCAGGAAACCCTATACCATTTCAGACAAAGGGCTGTCCAGTCTCTTCTTAAAAACTTCCAGTGTTGGCGCATTCACCGCTTCTGGAGGCAGGTTGTTCCACTGGTTAATTGTTCTCACTGTCAGGAAGTTTCTCCTTAGTTCTAGGTTGCTTCTCTCCTTGATCAGTTTCCACCCGTTGCTTCTTGTCCTGCCTTCAGGGGCTTTGGAGAATAGCTTGACTCCCTCTTCTTTGGGGCAGCCCCTGAGATACTGGAAGACTGCTATCCTGTCCCCCTCCTCCTTCTCTTCATTAAACTAGACATTCCCAATTCCAGCAACCATTCCTTATATGTTTTAGCCTCCAGTCCCCTAATCATCTTTGTTGCTGTTCTCTGTACTCTTTCTAGAGTCTCAACATCTTTTTTACATCGTGGTGACCAAAACTGGATGCAGTATTCCAAGTGTGGCCTTACCAAGGCATTGTAAAGTGGTATTAATGATGATAAAGAGAAAGAGAGAAAGGAAAGAAGGAAGGAAGGAAGGAAGGAAGGAAGGAAGGAAGAAAGAAAGAAAGAAAGAAAGAAAGAAAGAAAGAAAGAAAGAAAGAAAGAAAGAAAGAAAGAAAGAAAGATGATAGATTGGCAGAAAGAGAGAGATGCATACAAACCCACATGCATACAAACCATTTCTTTTTAAGTTTTTAGTCTCACAAGTGTAACATCTGTACCAGGTGTCTCCAAACTTGGGAATTTTAAATCTTGTAGACTTCAACTCCCAGAATACCTCTGCTAGCCATGCTGGGCTGAGGAATTCTGGGCGTTGAAGTCCACAAGTCTTTAAAGTTCTGAAGTTTGGAGACTCCTCATCTATACCCTCTTTCACCTGGAGTGTCACCATACACTGCCTTACTTACAGAGCGCCAAAAGGGGGCATTGCCAACCAGCAAGTCTTCTGTTGGGATTTTAGCCAAAAGTGCTTTTTCACGAGGCAACTGGACTTCCTTGTTTTTCTTTGAAGACGGTTCGCTTCTCATCCAAGAAGCTTCTTCAGCTCTGACCGGATGGTTGGGGAACAGAAGAGCTGAAGAAGCTTCTTGGATGAGAAGCAAAACATCTTCAAAGAAAAACAAGAAAGTCCAGTTGCATCGTGAAAAAGCATCTGGGGAACAACTGCAACCTGGATGACTGAGAATCTCCATAGACCAGGGGTAGGCAACCTTGGCTCTTTCATGACTCGTGGACTTCAACTCCCAGAATTCCTGAGCCAGCCATGCTGAGGGGAAAGGGAGAGGTTTCCAAGCTGAGCCACGCTGGCTCAGGAATTCTGGGAGTTGAAGTCCACGAGTCATGAAGGGGCCCAAGTTTCCCTCATGCTGGCTCAGGAATTCTGGGAGTTGAAGTCCACCAGTCATGAAAGAGCCAAGGTTGCCTACCCCTGCCATAGACGTTTGTTGGAATTATACTTCTACCCTGAATTTAGAACATTAAAACGCAGGAATGACATCTGCTGAATACTAGGAATCCTTTGAGATACTAGCTAGCTTCTTATCTGTCTGTCTGTCTTTCTGTCTAGCCATCTATCTATCAATCTCAAATGTGATATTCAAGCCCACCATTACCTTTCAACCTATTTTAAAACAATCAACCTCCTTGCACTGTACAGTGCAAACGGTTGTACTGCCCTACATCTGGGGAGGCGCCAAGTTGGAAAAGACCCGTTATCTTTGTCAAGCTAGGAATTTGTCCTTGGGCTTTTTTAACTTACGTGCTTCCATTTATTGTTGTCACGGTATTGAGAAAACAAGACAACTCAGTTAACTGGGGTGAGAAATTATCAGAAGAAGATTGTTTTCTGTCTAAGGAAGAGCCATTGAAATTGAAGTTGTAATGTTCTTCCTGACAATGCCTCGCTTAACGCCTTTTCTTCGGTTGTAGGGATGCGACACAGTCCCCGGGGTCCTTTGATCAGCAGGTTAGTGCAAACACTTTATTTATTATTATTTTTTTGCAGTTTCTTTTCCCCATAAGAAACTCCTTTCTACTTCTCCCCCCCCTCCCTCCCGCCCCAGATTTGCATAGATTTAGAATTGTGGGATGAAATGAAGTCGTCGCAATGATATCAATGGTTAGGGCTCTCTTCCTAGATTTTTTATTGATCATTCGCACCCAGGATCACGCTTGCCTTAAGAATTTAAAACTCGATGTCGTTACCTTGAGGGTTGATCTGCTCACCTGGTTCCTTCTTTCTATCAGGAGAAAGTGAGCCTGTTGGAATAATTGCCTCCCAATCAAGCCTAAGTTAAAGCTGGCCACGCTGATGTATTTAAAAGTAGTACAATAAAGTAATGTTGAAATCTGTATTAAGAAAGCAGATTAGAACATGGACAGTTCCATGTAGTTCTTCTGATCCTGAGGCCACAGACGTTAACTGAAATAAATGCTTCTTCCCAAACGTTTCTTCGTTGGCGTCATTTATGAGTATTTTCTGCCATTCTCCCGAATGACCCCCGTGGGCCACGGGTCCAGTTCATTCTCTACAAGAGGGACAAGCCCTTACTATTTATGATCAACTAAATAAAAACATCTTTGTAATTTGTATTTGTGTTTGCCCACTCTGGGAAAACAGGTACCACCAGAAAAAAAGAGGGGAAATGCTTGATGTTGTAATATTAGACTTACACTAAAGATTTATGTACATCACTGAATTATTGATTGACCCAGACAACACGCTGCTTTTTCAATGTCTGATTGTAAAATGAGAAAATCAATAAAATACATATATATATAAGAGAAAAAGAGGGACAAACTCAGTTGGATTTCTCTGAACAAAAACAGCAAGATCCACTGAAAACCACAGCATGCCGGTGTTTATCTTGTGCCTTTTCTCTCTAGAGTGCTCCCGGGTACCAGGAGGAGCTGATGTCCCTGCTCAGGACTCAGCAAAGGGAGATTGCTGAACTGAGACAAAATCAGATGGAGCTGATGCAGAGGCTGGCAGATCACCTGGATGCCGTCCAGAGCTCTCTTATGGGTCACATCGAGCGGGTGGTCGACTCCCAGCACGAGCAGGAACGTATCCTCCCTAGAAAAGGCTAATTGGAATTTGTCCCATTCAGCATTGGGTTTGGCGGTCACCGTAGTGGCCTTGCGTTCTTGTAGACCAGTGGTGGCGAACCTATGGCACGGGTGCCAGAGGCGGCAGTCAGAGCCCTCTCTGTGGGCACGCGCGCCGTCGCCCCAGTCTTAGGCCTTCAGCTGGGTTTTATAAAACCTTTTCGCTTTAGGCCTCCGCCGCCATGTGCAAAAAAAAAGAGGTTTAATCAGTCAATTTCAACTTCTCGCGGGGAAAAAAAAGATCTTGCAAAGTTGGAATTGATTGATTGAACTTTTTAGTCCCACCCAGTCTGCCGTTACCACGCCATCACTGTTGTAGACTTTCATGTTTTATATCCAAATTTCTTTTTTCTGACAAAGAGTAAAGAATTAAATTGGGAGACTAAGATGGACCATTTCTGGCTTTTTGGCCTTCATCAGTTAGCCATACCCTTTATGGGATTCGAACCTGGGAAGTTATACATACTAGGCAGTGATTTAGCCACTAAGCCACAGGTTCTCTTCCCCTCTTTGCCAACTTTCATGTTTCTACACACAAATGTACTTGGCTGGAAGAAGGAAGAGGGCCCGTTTGCTCGAAGTACTTAGTGATTTTTTTTTCTATTTGCTGTATTTACACCTCATAACCTGATAAAAAGGGATTAGAATCATAAAAAAAGAGAAGGAAAAAAAAACCCCAGTGTTCTCTAAACAACTTGAAAAAATTGAGAGAGCAGAAAAGGTTAAAATGTTAAAATTTTACTGCACTGATTTTTTTTTTTAAATTCTGTGCCAAATAAAAAAGGAGAAACAGTATGAAGAATGTCATCTTTAGCTAAGTCCGATTAGCGAGGAAGTTGCCATTTCTTTGCAGGAAACTGTCTCCTTCTGTACTGACAATTGTCCCTCAACCAGTTTTTCTTTGTTCTGGGCAATATTTTGTTTTTTTCCCCACTATCTACCACCCAGGCTTTTTCCCTGGTGATGTCAGTGAGGGAGTTAAAGTGACAGCCAAAGTTTGCCAGCAAAGAAATGTTATCTTCAAGGCCTAGGAACAAAAGATAAAAAGTCTGTAAGTCAATAAAAAGGCGAGAGGGCGAGAAAGAGAACTTGATATTGTTATTTTTCATCCCATAACAATGCTCTCCTAGTTCTTACCACAAAGCTATCAGCGCATAGTTCAACAAGAGGTTTTGTTTTATCGACTTGTTTGCTGCAGTTATTTATTTAAGGTTGAGAGGGAGTGATCAGCCCAACATCTCCCAACTGGTGCCTGGGGCTAAAGAAGACTAGAATTTGGATTTCCCAATTTCTGGGCCAGCACTTTAACTACTGTATCATGATGGCCCTGAAAGAAAGAAGTATCAGACTAGAGAATTGCACATTCAGGCAAAAAACTGCTTAGTGTTTCTTTCCTAATGTATTGCAAAAATTACTAGCTAGCCGTGCTTATAGTGTGTCTGAGAGCCTTAAGCCAAATATAAGCCTTGCCAAGCCATTTTTTCCCCCTTCTGATTCTTAGAGACTGCCTGGACAAGTCCCTGCAGGTTTTTTTAGCAAGGTTTTTCAGAAAGGGTTTGACATTGCCTGCTTCCTAGGGCTGAGAAAAAAAATCAGGATCACCCAGCCGGCATTGTGGCTAAGGTGAGACTAGAAACTCGCGGTCTCCTGGTTCCTAGCCTGACGTCTTAACCATTGCACCAAACTGTCTCTCAAGCCAAGCCTTACTAAGTTGCATATCTGAAGCCTTGCCATTGAGTCTGATCAGAGCTGTGGTAGAGCAGAGGTTAGAATGCAGTAGTGTCGGCTAATTCTGCCGACTGCCAGCAGTTCAATCCTGACCGGCTCAAGGTTGACTCAGCCTTCCGTCCTTCTGAGGTCGGTAAAATGGGGACCCAGATTGTTGGGGGGGGCCAAGATGCTGAGTCTGCAAACCACTTAGAGAGGGCTGTAAAGCATTATTAAGCGGTATATAAGTCTTAAGTCAGTGATGGCGAACTTTTTAGAGACCGAGTGCCCAAATTGTAACCCAAAGCCCACTTATGTATCGTTGGGTGCCAGGTGGGCGTAGCCAATGGGTGGGCATGGCTGCGGTGGTAACGGCAGACGGGGTGGGACTAAAAAGTTCAATCAATCAATTCCAACTTTGTGAGATCTTTTTTTTCCCCAGGAGAAGTTATAATAATAATAATAATAATAATAATAATAATAATAATAATAATAGTAAAGTTGGAAGGGACCTTGAAGGTCATCTAGTCCAACCCCCTGCTCAGGCAGGAAACCCTATACCATTTCAGACAAATGGCTGTCCAGTCTCTTCTTAAAAACGTCCAGTGTTGGAGCATTCACCGCTTCTGGAGGCAGGTTGTTCCACTGGTTAATTGTTCTCACTGTCAGGAAGTTTCTCCTTAGTTCTAGGTTGCTTCTCTCCTTGATTAGTTTCCACCCGTTGCTTCTTGTCCTGCCTTAAGGCGCTTTGGAAAATAGCTTGACTCCCTCTTCTTTATGGCAGCCCCTGAGATATTGGAACACTTGATTGAACCCTTTTTTTTTTTTTTTTGCACACGTCGGCAGAGGTCTAAAGCGAAAAGGTTTTATAAAAGCCAGCTGAAGGCCTAGGACTGGGGCGACGGCGCGCATGCCCACAGAGAGAGCTCTGCATGCTACCTGTGGCACGTGTGCCATAGGTTCGTCACCACAGTCTTAAGCGCTACCGGCATTGCTATTGTTATCTTCGGGCTCTCTTGAGCGTAGCCTGTGCACCCTTTCCTTTCCATGTTCCTTAACTCTTCGTTTCAGAGCGGAGGCTGGAACAGGCTCTGGCGGAAGGTCAGCAGCGCAGCGGTCAGCTGCAAGAGCACCTGTCCCAACAGCTCTCCCAGTCCCTCTCCACGGCTGCCTGCAATCGACTGGAGAGGACCATCCGCGAGGAGATGAAAAAGACCGTTCCCCCGTGTAAGTCTTGCACCGCGGGTGACGAATTGCTTGCAAAACATCCTGCAGGGAGAAACACGTCACTCTTAGGCTATTTCTCTCGAGGATCTGGATTTTGAGTTAGAAATACTAAAAAAAAAAAAGATGGATCCAGTTCAAGGGCATGATTTGGATTGCCTGGATTTGCCATGAGAAGCATTTCTGGTTCTTCCCAATAGCACCCATTAGCTTTTTTATTTTTGCCTGGTTTCTTGCTTTCGAAGAGATGGTTACAGGGCAGTAAAAAAATGTGAATGTTAACCGTGATGGACAACAGATGGTGTTGAACTCCAGTGCCTGTGAATTATAGCTAAGATAAGTGAGATGAAGGCCGCTGGAAGGTGTTCTCCAGCTGTATATGTTGCCTTCTCTCTGTTTTCGGAGCGTGTTCACCTGCAGGCTTTCTTACACAGTTCACTCCTCCCCCCCAAAAAGGATTTGGTCTCTCGTTAAACAGGTGTATCTAAGAGCTTGGATCCCATCACTGGACAGCTGAGTAACACTATTGCAAATAAGCTAACAGCCATCGAAGGGACACTGAAGGAGAACATTGCCAAATTGGTGAAATCAAAGGTGAGAAGCTTCCAAGAGCAAATTCACTACGCTATGTTTTGGAGCATGTACGAGCACATCCTTCGCTGGTGCATCTGTTCAGGTTACGCACCTCTTCAGCTGAAGCTACAGGTAGCCCTCAACTTACCTCCACAACTGGGGGCCAGAATTTCCATCGCTGAGCAAGGCGGTTCCTAAATGAGTCGCGCCAGATTTTACGACCTTTCTTTCTTTCTTTCTTTCTTTCTTTCTTTCTTTCTTTCTTTCTTTCTTTCTTTCTTTCTTTCTTTCTTTCTTTCTTTCTTTCTTTCTTTCTTTCTTTCTTTCTTGGCCACAGCTGTTAAGCCAATCCCTGCAGTTGCGAAGCGAAATGACACGATGGTTAAGCCAACCCCACTTCCCCCTTGACTTGGCTTGTCAGAAGCCGTCTTGAGAAAGTTACGGGTGGCAATCCCACGACCCCAGGAGGCCGCCACCGTTGCAAAGTCCGTGCTGATTGCCAAGCACGTGCATTTTGACCGTGTGTCTCCGCGGATGCTGCCACGGTCGTCATTCGCTTTTCTCGGTGCCCTTGTTGCTTCAGGCAATCGCTAAATGGCCCACATTAAAAGTGAAATTTAGTTGCCTGCTCTCTTACAACCGTAAGTCAAGGACTAGCCACATAAACAGCCTTAAATTGGCAGGATTCAGCCAACGGGAGAGCAGGTGCCACTTTAGTGACCTCTGTTGCACGGAGATCATTTTAGCAGCGTTTAGTGGGGTTTGTAAGATTGTCTGGGAGGCTACACATCCTCTCCACAACCTGTTTTCCTTCGTCCATTCTGGGAGGAGAAGGAGGCTCCGTGGTACCCGAAGCAGAACATCCAGATTCAGTCACAGTTTTGTTCCATACGGTATAAACCTTGTGAATGCTCAAGCTTCCTCCATCCGTTATGTATTCAAGAGGGACAGTGATTAATATTTATATGTTACTTCTATGTAAGGGTGTGGGTCTATACCAGGGGTAGGCAACCTTGGCTCTTTTATGACTCGTGGACTTCAACTCCCAGAATTCCTGAGCCAGCATGGCTCAGCTTGGAAACCTCTCCCTTTNCCCTCAGCATGGCTGGCTCAGGAATTCTGGGAGTTGAAGTCCACGAGTCATAAAAGAGCCAAGGTTGCCTACCTCTGGCCTAGGCCTAGGCCGCTTTATGACTCGTGGACTTCAACTCCCAGAATTCCTGAGCCAGCATGGCTCAGCTTGGAAACCTCTCCCTTTCCCCTCAGCAAGGCTGGCTCAGGAATTCTGGGAGTTGAAGTCCACGAGTCATAAAAGAGCCAAGGTTGCCTACCCCTGCCCAAATGCCTGAATTTTGATCACGTGAGTGTGAGGAAAATTTTTTAAATATTTAAACCAGGGGTCTTCAAACTTGGCTCTTTTTATGACTCGTGGACTTCAACTCCCAGAATTCCTGAGCCATCATGGCTCAGCTTGGAAACCTCTCCCTTTCCCCTCAGCATGGCTGGCTCAGGAATTCTGGGAGTTGAAGTCCACGAGTCATAAAAGAGCCAAGGTTGCCTACCCTTGGTCTATACATATGTTGTATATAGTATGTTTAAATGGGTGTTGTGTATGTGTACACTTCGAGAGCAGGCAACTAAATTCCACTTTTAATGTGTGCCGTTGTGCCCACAGTAAAACAAAACAAAAAATGACAATAGAGGTTCTCTAATCTAACCTTTGGGGATTTCTGCCTTCTTGGTTTCCAGAACCTTACCGACACCATCGCCCGGTCAGCCACCGATACCTTACAGGTGCCCATGCAGACAGCATTTCGGGAGGCCTTTCAAAGTATAGTTCTACCTGCTTTTGAAAAGAGCTGCCAGTCGATGTTCCAGCAAATCAACGACACCTTCAAACAAGGCACGCAAGAATGTATGTCCTTTTTACTGCCCTTCTGTTTCCCGGCGGTTTGCTCCCAATCCAGGAAATGGGAGTGATGGTTTACTAAAGCAGGTGAAAGGAATGCCAGTTGAACAGCTTTTGTGTTCAGGGATGTCAGGGTGTGATCTAAGAGTGGAGCTCCTGCGTCGGGAGGCCCTGTGTCTCTCAGCTATTTCTGCTGATAGAAGTCTCCAGCTGGTCATTACTGAACACCTCCTCAGGATTGGTTCCACAATAATGGAAATCTCTCCCATTTGGAATAATTCCCATGGGACCCCTTTGAAAGAGATTGTTGTTGAGGTTGTTCCGCTTGGCTTTAAAGATCATAGTTAATCTTGCTGAGCAAGACTCAAACGCCGCGTTCTCGAACAGGGGGAGTTCCAGTGAAATTTTGAATAGGGTGTGTAGCCCTGCTTCTCTGGACTGGTAACGATCTCAGAATGTTCAGGTGAAATCTTCATCCAAGGAACATTTCCAGTGTTTTGGCAAAGGTCTCCGGCTTCTAGAGATTGCACTTTTTTTTTTGTATGAGCAGAAAATCCACAGCAGATATCCAGGCAAGACATTTGGTGAGATTCGTGTAAGTTCATGAATTTCCTATGCCTTGTAGTAGAGTTTGAAAAACAGTGCAATGTTTGGGTGAGAGTGAGGGCATAAGACCCATTACAAGTAGCCCCCAACTTAAACCACGTTGGAGCTTTTTCGTCGTAAATCATGGCGGTTGTAAGCCAAGCCACCGCATGGTCAGACTCAATTTACAGTTATTTTTACGACAATCATTAGAAAAGTGACAGCGGTCCTTAAGAGAACCACATGGTCATAAGTCCAAATCCACTTCAAGAATGGGCTGTAAATTTACTTTCCCAGGCCGTTGTAACTTCGAACGGTTGATAAGCAAACCGGCTGTAAACTTACAACCAGGGATTGTAAGCAAAGTTGATGAGAGGAAGCATTGGGAGATGGTGGATATGGGGAAAATTGGCTTCAGTCACACCACTGGACATTTTATGAATTCTCTCTCTCCTAGATATTCTTCAGTTGGAGGCTCAGTTGAAGAATAAGAAGATGCGAGAACAAGAAGCCCGGGATTCTCTCTTGGGCCAGCTCCGGCAGATGGTCAACTCTTTCCAGAGCGCAACTGACCAAATGGCATCCACCATCACAGCCAGCGTGCATTCTGAGGTTCAGCATCAGCTTCACGTCATTGTGGGCAAGTGAGTTTGTGGGAACCTAGGGGGGCACCATCTGTAGGAGGAGTTGATTATCACCTACTGTTGCAACATCCATCCTGTACTTGCACAAAAGTCAGATTAAGAGTTGTGGGTACCTTTGGTAGATCATAGACAAGAATCCACAAGCCAACTGGTGCAATTAGAGCCTTGGTGTGTTATGAGAGATCTGGACCCCATGTCTTTTCTGACTGTCTGTTCTGATGCCCTTGAGGGTTACCACTTCTTCACATTAGCCAGACTTCTCAGCACTGGAAGCTTCCCTCCATCTAGAAATGAAACATCTCCCTCATCTTGCCCAACGTCTCTGTGTTCAGAGCAATTAGGACAAAGGCCCCCTACCTTTTGGGCACCAGGGACCGGTTCCGTGGAGGAAGGTTTTTCCACAGACCGTAGAGTGCGTGGTTTTGTGTGCTGCCTGCATCCCACGGATGGGGCTTTGCTTGTTTGTGCAGACCGGTTGCTGGCATGCTTCAGACCGGTGCCGGTCCACGGACCTGGGGTTAGTGACCCCTGAATTAGGAGAAGGTGTGAAAAATGATTGCCTGTGATCTACATTAAATCTCCCTAGAATTTCAGTGGCTGCACAAAATAGAATACTCAAGCTGTTCCTTTTTTGCCTATTCAGCCCCTGCAAAGGGGCAATGACAGCTTCTTATTAAACTTGATGCTCTCTTTGGCATTTCAGTCTGATAACATTTAAGAAGCTCCAGGTTGGGGAAGCCATTTGCTAGGTAGGCAGGCCACAATAGAAGGTTTGGATGGACCGGAGCCAGTTATTCTGTTTTGCTGCATCTTGTTATCTACCCACTAAGAAGTGTTGAGCGAGTGCGAAACGTATGTTCCGCACCCTCCGTGCTGTGGGATCCCTGTGACCTTTTTTCTTCTCTTCCACCGTTTGTCCAGCATGCAAGAGTCCATCTTGGCTCAGGTACAGCGAGTCATCAAGGGGGAGGTGAGCACGGCCATGAAGGAGCAGCAGGCTGCTGTCACCTCCAGCATCATGCAGGCGATGCGTTCAGCTGCAGGCACGCCCATCCCTGCCACCCACCTAGACTTCCAGTCCCAGCAGGCTCACATGCTGCAACTTTTGCAGCAGGGACACCTGAACCAAGCCTTCCAGCAGGTATGCGTCCTTCCGACTCGATGGCCAGGTAGTCTCTCCCAACTGCCCACAGGGAGGCCTTCCTATCGGGCCTTCCGGGGACCAGTTGCAGGGCTTAATGAAGAAAAACCACTGGGGGGGTTTCAAGGCCAAGAATGCCGAGCTGCATCTCCTGGTGTCCTTTTAGGAGTCTCTGTCTCTGTTTCTCTCTCTCTCTTTCCTCTGTCTCTCTCTTCCCTCTCTCTCTCTGTCTCTGTCTCTCTCTGTGTCTCTGTCTCTCTCTCTTTGTGTCTCTGTGTGTGTGTGTGTGTGTGTGTCTCTCTCTCTGTCTCTGTCTCTCTGTGTGTCTCTGTCTCTCTGTGTCTCTGTCTCTGTCTATTTCTCTCTCTCTTTTTCTCTGTCTCTATCTCTGTCTCTCTCTGTCTTTCTCTCTCTTCTCTCTCTCTCTCTGTGTCTCTGTCTCTCTCTCTCTCTCTCTGTCTCTCTCTCTGTGTCTCTGTCTCTCTCTCTCTGTCTCTGTCTCTTTTTCTCTGTCCCTCTCTCTCTCTCCCTCCCTCTCTCTCTCTCTCTCTCAAAGGCAGGAATATGTAACTTTTGGGCTGCTGGACTGCAGCTCCCATCATCCCTCAGTAAGGATTGTAGCTAGGGGTGGTTGTTTAGCAACATCTGGAAGATTATATGTTGCCCATTCCAGCTTTTAAGGTGCAGGTGTTTGCATGCTGTCAAGCTTGTGTGTGCGCGCGTGTGTGTGTGTACATACACACAGTCCATGCACATACAGAATAATAGATAATTCCTTGTATAAACATCAACATACTGGTGTCAGATTTATCTGTTTCCCATCCTTTCTCCAGCCCTAACCCTTCCAACACCCATAAGCAGGGCCTGCACTCTTGAAGGTGCCACGTCTCCTTTTGCATTTGGGATCAATCAAAACAGTTTCATGACTCTTTTGGCATTCTTTTGCCTCCTCATCTGTGGAACCTCTGGGTCTTTTAAGAATTCCATAATGGACACTTTTCTGAGAGCAGAAAAGTGAGCGTGGGGGGATTGCAATTCTGGGAAATAATCACCCCAGTGCTTTTTCCTGTTTACATCAGAATGTCCCAGCATTCCTAGGGATCTCCTGTATGCCCCTTTTCACACTTGCAGGCTCTCACTGCGGCGGATTTGAACCTGGTCCTCTACGTCTGTGAGACCGTTGACGCTCAGCAAGTCTTCGGACAGCACCCTTGTCCTCTGTCCCAGCCAGTCCTTCTGTCTCTCATCCAGCAGCTCTCTTCAGATTTAGGCTCCCGGACAGAGCTCAAACTTAAGTGAGTAAACTTTGGTGGTATGTGCAGGAAGGTGGACCCTGTCTGGCTTTCAAAAGGATTACAGTGGATAATTCCCCTGGCAAGACTGTGGTCTTAAAAAGAAAGGGGGGGGGGAAATCCAGATTGGGGAAAGGCAGAGCAACCGTATGTGCACAGCGTTCTTTCGTATGTAATTTTGGTTTTGTTGGGCGGGAGGCACCGGCTGCCAACTGCCTCTCTGGCTTCTGAGCTGAAAATCCAGTGGCCAAACACAAGCACAGATTGGCATTTCTTCAACTGAACAGCCACATTTGCGATTGAAAACCTGACCTTTAGGTCAGTCGTGGTTGTAAGTTGAGGCACATGCGTGAGCGGATCCGTTTTTCTGAACACTTATTGCACCGACCGTTAAGTGCAGTCGTTATAAGCAAGTGAGCCAGGCATTAAGCAAACCCACTCTTCCAAATTGAAAAGTGGGTGTCAGACCCCAAACCCAAAAATAAGACACGGTAATTCTTCCAAAGCTGAGCTGTCTGTTGTTTCACGTCTACAGACAAAATGTGGCCAGGCCGAGCACTCTACTGTTTGCATCCATGAGATACTCCCGAGAATTATTTGGGAGGGCTGTCTTCACCCTCTGTCTCACACAATATTCGGCTTGAGCTGCCCCTTACTCTCCCTCCTGACCACATTCCATCCCAGGCCCTCCTTGACCATATGGCAGTGGTGGCAAACCTGTGGCAGGCGTGCCAGAGGTGGCACTCAGAGCCCTCTCTGTGGGCACACGCACCGTCGCCCCAGCCCCGCCTTTCCTGTGGCCCCCTCACCAGCAGCCCGCCCAGGTGTGGCCTGCGCAGAGCAGCACAGCCAAGCACATGGCAGCTGGGCAGCAGGGACAAGACTCCACCCTCGCGCCCCATCGATACTGTGGGGCGCGGGCAGAGGGCGTGGCCACCATGGCGCTGCAGGGCCGCCTGGGCGATCTGCTGCGGCAGGCCGTGGAGGCGGTGGGTGGCCCTGCGGACGGGTGGGGCAGGGGGTGGAGCAGGGTGGGTTTTGGGCACTCGGTCTCTTAAAAGGTCCGCCATCACTGCCCTATGTTAACCAGAATGGGCTGCTTACTCTGGGCTGTCTTCTCTTCCCTCCCCCTGCAGCTACCTGGAGGAGGCAGTGATGCACCTCGACCACAGCGACCCCATCACCCGCGACCACATGGGCTCCGTCATGAACCAGGTGCGGCAGAAACTCTTCCAGTTCCTGCAGGTGGAGCCTCACAACAATGTGAGCAAGCCTGCCCGTCGCCTGATGATCATGCTGCAAGGCCTGGTCACGTCCAGCATGTCCTAACAGGGCTTTGACGGCTCTCGCTCAACGGCGCCTGTCCCAGCTAACCGACGGGTGGCTGCTTTTCTTTTCTCCATTTGGCCCTTCTCCTCCTCCTTCTCCGAGAGCTCTTTGCTGACAAAACGCGTCCGCGTCAAGCAGGGTGGGATGCATCCTAACCCGGCGAGTTAGTCCCCTGCAGTTCCAAATACTCTTCCCTTTCCTTTCCGCGCAAGTCTCTTTTTGTACTTGTGCGAGCAGAAACACACGAATCCCACCTTTCCTCCCACGTCGGAGCTCAGAGGTCCCACTTCCCAGGCGGGCGCGGAGGGGGTCGCCTGGGGTTTCGCAGGAGTCCGTGCCTGGCAGAGAGAGGTCAAAGGGCGGGCAGGCCGTAGAGTCACAGCAGCCGTAGTGACAGAGGCCTCCCCCTGCGTTGTGTGTGGCGGGGGGTGGGAGCAGGTTGCAAAGGCCCCCTTTCCCATTTGGGAAAGACATGGGGGGTGTATTGTTACTCAACGTGGTGGAGCATGTTTACAGATCAGAAAGTTCCTTTACTCTAGGGGTAGGCAACCTCGGCTCTTTTATGACTCGTGGACTTCAACTCCCAGAATTCCTGAGCCAGCCATGGCTCAGCTTGGAAACTTCTCCCTTTCCCCTCAGCATGGCTGCCTCAGGAATTCTGGGAGTTGAAGTCCACGAGTCATAAAAGAGCCAAGGTTACCTACCTCTGGCCTGGGTCTAGGCCGCTTTATGACTCGTGGACTTCCACTCCCAGAATTCCTGAGCCAGCCATGGCTCAGCTTGGAAACTCTCCCTTTCCCCTCAGCACAGCTGGTTCAGGAATTCTGGGAGTTGAAGTCCACGAGTCCTAAAAGAGCCAAGGTTGCCCACCCCTGCTTTAGTTGGAGGGGGGGTTGTGTTCACACCACATATTTTCTTTCCTTTTTATCTAGAATCTTAACTCTTTCATTTTTGAATAATGTTTAAAAACAAGTTCAATAAATGACTTTTTTGGAGGAAAATAAAAAAAAACAAAACAGCTCTTTCTTCTCATCCTGAGGTCCCGGTTGGGTCCCAGGGCGCTCCTCAGATACAATGCTTTGCTTTGATTCAGCGTATCGCATCAGCCCAGAACAATCTGGCTTATTCATTCATGAAGTCACGGTTAGGAGGAAACAAGCATCTCAGGCAGTGGGACAACAACTGACCGCTGGGTTCGTCAGTGACTGGGGGCTGAGATTTGCAGCACTTGAGAACGTGCAACCCTGGGCTTGCTTTCACAAGCCGCCTTCAAGGGACCAGGTAAGACCTTGGGACAGGTTTCTGTTCCTGCTTCTGCCAGTCCCCTGGTCAGGAAGGGAGAAATGAAGAATGGCAGGAGGAGGGGCCAGATGGCCCCCTGTTCTTTGCTTTGGCTTTCTTTCTTTCTTTCTTTCTTTCTTTCTTTCTTTCTTTCTTTTTTTCCTTCTTTTCCTTCCTTCCTTTTTCTTTTTTTCCTTTTCCTTCCTTCCTTCCTTTTTCTTTTTTCCCTTCTTTTCCTTCCTTCCTTTTTCTTTTTTCCTTTTCCTTCCTTCCTTCCTTTTTCTTTTTTCCCTTCTTTTCCTTCCTTCCTTTTTCTTTCTTTCTTTCCTTCTTTCTTTTTCTTCCTTCATTCCTTCCTTTTTCTTTCTTTTTTTCCTTCCTTCCTTCCTTCTTAGCACAACGTAACTCTAGGCAGTTTACAATATTAAAAAGAGAAAACTATACAAATAAAATACGACAAAAGTATAAAAATACAAAACCCAATAGTTAAAAAGATTTGTCAGAGGTCAGCACCAACTGCAAAAAAAAGGTTTCCTACTTCCCATGTGGAGTCTGGCTGTTTATTCCACGAGACACAACATGGGATCAAATTCATCCTAACCCTGCCTGTTCCTTGGCCTGTTTTCTAAGTGGAGTCGTCTTGCATCCTCCTCCGTCCCTTTCCTTCCTGGGGTGCCCTTCTGTTGGTACCCCCAAGCCAATTCCCCTTAGCTTCTACCCCATGGTCCTTTTGAAGCCATCCCTCTCAACATGGGGTTTGTCACCCTGGCAGTAAAACAGCAGTTGACACCTTCTGATCTCCATTTGTCCCTCACCCAGCGGCCAGAAAGCCACTTAACAGGTGGTTAATCTCATCTGAGCATCAGGCTATTTGCTGGCCTTCAGCAGAAGTTTCTGGAGTCTAGGAAGCAGCTGTGATGTGTCATGTTGCGGCTCCTGTTTCTTTTGATTGCAGTGGGCGTTGCTTGGACAAGAGTTCTTGACTCTTCTCAGGTGCATAGATGGTATTCTTGAACTAAGCCCTTGGGACTAAAAGCTCTGACCATTTGCCACAGGCTGAGGAAGCGATAATGGGGCGGTTGGACCTTACGCGTAGAACCGTCTTACGATAAGTAAAAATACCTTTGAGATGACCTTGGTTCCCCATAGCTCCAGGGATGTGTCCATTGTGGTTTTCTTGGCAACGGCATGGAAGAGGTCTGCTACTACGCCTGGAATGTTTTTTATTATTATTATTTTGTAATCTGGTCTACATGAAAGTCAGTTTCCCGGAAAGTTAAAGGCACTGGGTGAGAAGCCAGGAGACTTAAAGAGTTCTACTCCCACCTTGGATCTTGAAGCCAACTGGGCAGTTTTGGGACCAATCCTCTCAACACCAGGAATAATGCAAATCCCATTCCTGAAACTAGAGTGATTATTTAAAAAGCAAATTTCTTTCGCTAAGATGATGCATTTCAGCGGAAGGCTGTGTGCGCACAAAGGAGGTTTTATTTCTTTGCTCATCAAATTTATACGGACAAGTGACTGGGTGGTGTACAAACAAGACTGAAAACCAATATATAAGAAGCAATTGTGATTATTAAAACTTGTTTTTAAAAAAAGAGGCTGAGAGAGAGCAGCAGATGTTAATAACAATGGAGTCACCTCAACATATCATCGGTCCCATGGGGTCAGCAGGCCTAATGGCACCACCAGATTTTAAGGGTCTTCTGTAAAATGTGAAAGCAGTGTTCCAATATCTCAGGGGCTGCCCCAAAGAAGAGGGAGTCAAGCTATTCTCCAAAGCGCCTGAGGGCAGGACGAGAAGCAACAGATGGAAATTCACCAAGGAGAGAAGCAACCTGGAACTAAGGAGAAACTTCCTGACAATTAGAACAATTAACCAGTGGAACAACCTGCCTCCAGAAGTGGTGAATGCTCCAACACTGGAAGTTTTTAAGAAGAGATTGGACAGCCATTTGTCCGAAATGGTGTAGGGTTTCCTGCCTGAGCAGGGGGTTGGACTAGATGACCTCGAAGGTCCCTTCCAACTTTTTTATTTTATTTTATTTATTTTTTATTATTATTATTACCATCATCAACAACAACAGGGAAGGAGCCAGGCTCATTTTTTTATATCAGACTAACAATCCATGATCTCATGGGTTGTCGATTCAGAGAGATTTCCTTACCGCATTCCTCAATTCCTTCAACAACGGCAGAGCTTGTAATATACTTGAAGAATTCTTAAAAATTCAGGGAGATAAAGAGATTTTCCAAAGCACCAAAATGGCAAGATGAAGAAACAATGGATGGAAACGAACCAAGGAGAGAAGCAACCTGAAACTAAGGAGAAAATTCCTAGTGGTGAGAGCAATCGACCGATGGAATAGCTTGCCTTCAGAAGTTGTGGGTGTTCCATCACCGAAGCCTTTCAAAAAGAGACTTGACAACCCTATGTCTGAAATGGCACAGGGTCTCCTGCTCGAGCAGGGGGTTGGACTAGTGGACCTCCCAAGGCCCCTTCCAACTCTTATTAGTCTATGTTCTAGACATATCTGCCTTGAAAGTAGCCCATGTGGCGGTTGTATAACACAGTCAAAACATCAGGAGTTGACCACTGGAGATGCTTTGTGACACTTTGTATTATGTCATAAAATGCTTTATAAAATGCTTTATAAAATTGGCCAAATTTCAATTCCACAGGAGCCATAGATCCCAGATTTGGGACACGTTCTTTACGTAGCCCCCTTGAGCTATTTTGGTTCAAAACGTTTTGCCCTCTGATGCACCATTTCGCCCAGTTAATGGTTACAGATGTGAAAGTTTTAGTAGTATATAGATTAGATGAGGCAGTATGTGTGTGTGTTTGTGTGTGTGTGTGTCCTGCTGCAGCACCTTGTAAATCCCCTCTGATCTCCTCTGCCCATGAAAACAGCTGCTAAAGAGGTTAAGCACTTGTCAGAGGCAAACACATCTGGGAAGGGGGAAGGGAGGGCTAGCTTGAAGAGATTTCCCTTCTCGGAGAGGAGATCGTGGCAAATACCGCTAAGATTGGGACAGGGGGCCCACTTTTGGTTATGCATATTTTTCTAGTTCCACCTGCAGAGCTACTGCTGGAACGATAAACTGGGATGCTGGGAGCGCTTTAAGGATTAAAAAAGGGCAGTGTTTCCTTGCCAGCTGGCTTCTTATCAGGCTGGGGGTTTGAAATGCATTTCTAAGGCTGGGCTGTGTTGAAGAAAAGCAGAATAGGGGTCTTCAAGAAGTGCCTCTTTCTTCAGCAGTGCGAGATTTTGCAAGGACAATGAAAGGACTAATTGTTGCCCAAAACAAGATCCCTTCAGATTGGGCTACCCTTCTCTCCCTCCCGCTCCGTTCACCATTCCATCTTTTAGGAATTAGCTCTGCCTTCCAAGGGGATCCAGTAGTTCCACATTCTCTTGCAGGCACTCCCAACAAAGTTTGGCTGGACAAATAGAATAATCCTAAAGTCTGATTGCACAAGGTCTGGTTGCACAGTTTTGGAGGAATCTGGGGATTTTGCTACTCACTCTTCATTTTACTCACTCTTCATGTTGTCTGGGGACTTGTCTTGAAGTTGTCAAAGTTGAGAAACACTACTCTAAGCTATTAAACAGTGGCTCTAGATTTATCTTGCTGTGAAAATCCAACGGTGCTAGTTATAACATTTATAATGACGGAGACCCAGGCTCCCACTGCTGGGAACTTGTGGTGCTTTGAACCAGTCATTGACTTGCCTAAGCCAAAAGGTTTGTGGCCCAGCCAGTCTAGTTAGGAAACTAGAATCCAAAGTTTGATGTGAACCAGCCAACTAGGTCTAATCCGATCTAATGGTGCCTGGGTGTTGCTAGAAAAATCACTGCAGAGGTTCACATGCAATAAACCATAATACTGGTTGTGGCTTAGTGTGCCACCTCCTCGTGGCTACCTAAAAACCAGGCTTAACCCACAGTTTAGGCTGAACTGGAACCGCGGGACCTGCTTTTGTGAACAGCATATCGTTATTGGCATCCTGCGGTTTATAACCACCCTCCCAAACTCAAGCACACACATCCGCAGCTAGACAGGCCAGTTTGGGCTTAGCCACTTAGAGTTGGAAGGGACCTTATAGGTCATCTAGTCCAACACCCACCCACCCCGCCCGTCTTCTGCAACCATCTCCCGCACTCACTTCTCGGTGTGTGTGTGTGTATGTGTGCACAGGGCATTCTATTCTATTCTATTCTATTCTATTCTATTCTATATTCTATTCTATTCTATTCTATTCTATTATTCTATTCTATTCTATCTATTCTATTCTATTCCTAATAGAGTAGGAAGGGACCTTACAGGTCATCTAGTCCAAC
>NW_015386903.1:585450-596243 GCF_001527695.2 Protobothrops mucrosquamatus
TTTTTGGGGGTGGGGGGTGAAGTTCAACGTTTTCATTCTTCCAAAGATCCCGCGAGAGGGCGAAAAGAGGCAAGACGCCCTTCTTCTCACTTTCCAAAACTCCTTCCCCCCCAAACTGAATAGGGGAGCCCTGGAGGCGGTGGGGGGGCTACCTTCCTGGCTGAAAATGAAAAGAGGGGCTGCTTGGCTTTGCCCCTCATTTGCCCCCCTCCTGCTTCAAGGATGTCCCTTGCCAGTGGAAGGAGGAACTTCAACATGTCTTCTTTGCAAGCTCCTGCCCCTCGCTTTCCTTCTTTCTTACTCCCGCTTTCCTACCCCTTGCAAAAAAAAAAAGGAAGGAGACAGAATTGTGCTTGAGACTTTTTCACAGATTCTGCCACTCCGCCCCCAATATCTGAGGGAAGGGATGGTCAAGATAAGGAGGTGTTGTTTTTTTCCACCACCCTCAGCTGCAATTTAAAAGCAAATTAGTTTTGTGCTAAAAGCTTGCTGCGGCTCAGGAAAGCTGGTGCCTTTTAATAAAAGGCGTTACTACTGTAGTCTGAAAACCTCCACCAGGCTTCACAAAAACTCATCTTCATTTGGAAGGAGTGGGTCCAGTCCTCCCCAAGATATAATAATAATAATAATAGTAAAGTTGGAAGGGACCTTGGAGGTCATGTAGTCCAACCCCCTGCTCAGGCAGGAAACCCTATACCATTTTGGACAAATGGCTGTCCAGTCTCTTCTTCAAAAACTTCCAGTGTTGGAGCATTCACCGCTTTTGGAGGCAGGTTGTTCCACTGGTTAATTGTTCTAACTGTCAGGAAGTTTCTCCTTAGTTCTAGGTTGCTTCTCTCCTTGGTTAGCTTCCACCCGTTGCTTCTCGTCCTGCCTTCAGGCGCTTTGGAGAATAGCTTGACTCCCTCTTCTTTGGGACAGCCCCTGAGATACTGGAACACTGCTATCATGTCCCCCCTCGTCCTTCTCTTCGTTAAATCCTAAAAACAATTCTATGAATTTTTCTTCTGCTAATGTTGGAGATGAGTCTTATTCGATTTGGGATGCAAGATTGCTATTCCTTAATTCAGCGAAGGATGGGATGACTGGAAGAGGAGAGTGTCCTGCTTTTCAAAAGAGGGTGAGACTTCAGGCGAGGTGCTGTGTGGGGTTGTGCTTGCCTGGGTGTGGGGAAAAGGATTGTCTGGGAGGGAGAAAGATTGCGGTAATACAGTCCAGATAAAACTTTTTTCTCTTCTCTTGTAGGTGAGAAATGTGTCCAGGTGGCGATTGGTCTGTGTAATCATATATTAGTGATCAACTGCATCTCACAGAACAGAACTACTTGTCTGCTAATATGGGTAGTCCTCGACTTACAACAGTTTGTTTAAGTGACTGTTCGGAATTACAGTGGCACTGGAAAAAAAATGGCTTACGACCATTTTTCACCCTTACAACGGTTGCAGCATCCCCATGGTCACGTGATCAAAATTCGGATGCTTGGCAATTGATTCATACTTAGGACAGTTGCCGTGTCCTGGGCTCATTTGCTACCTTCTGACAGCCAGATTCACTTAACAACCATGTTAAGTTAATTTAACTTATGTTAACTTAACAACTGCAATGATTGACTTAACAACTACAGCCAGAAAAGTTGTAAAACGGGGCAAAACTCGCTCAACGAATGTCTCCCTTAACAACATAAATTTGGGGCCCCGTTGTGGTTGTAAGTCAAGGACTACCTGTAGAGCCCCATAACAGCAGCCGGTGTTGGGACTTGCAGGAGGGGGGCCACAGGTCTCCCAATTCCAGCTGGCACTTATTAATTTATACTTATCTACTGCCCTGTTCCCAAGGTCTGTACCACCTCACTCCTTGCAATAGTCCGGATCATCAATCTAGAAAGAGAGTTTATTGGCACAGATTTCCCCAACATTGTGTGTGTGTATGTGTGTTTCTTTGTGTGTGAATGAAATACACCAGGCCCTCCATTTTCCTGTTTTAGTCATGGAGGAGGGAAAAATACAAGATGAATACTAGATAAAGTGGGTGAGGGGAAGAGCTCAGATCTGAAAAGAGGGTACATTTTGGTAAGGAGGCCACAGCTATCCCAAGACACTTCCAATAGATGTTATTATCTTCTATGGTAGCCAGCAGAGACCCCTTTTATTTTTTCTGATCTTTTAATAAGCTTCTGCTGCTTTTACATTTTCTGGCATCGGTTGAGCTGAGTTACCTTTTTTTCCCTCTTTCAATTATTATTAGAAGTAGTACAGCATCATCAGAACGTGACTGGCAACATTAAAATAAAATTAACAGTCGGTTAGATTGAAAAGGTTTAATTTCCTGTTCCATTCACAATTTTTTTTAATCAAAGGGTGGGAAGGAACAGCCAAGCCAAGTTGTTTTCTGTGTGTAAACGTCCCTTATTTTTTTCCCTGTCTTATTAAAAAAAAATCTGTTAAGAAAAGAAAAACAAATGAGCTCTACAGGATCCTGATCAAGCAAGTCTTTCTGGAGGCCCTTGTGGAATTGTAATTTCCTTCCTGTCTTGGTTTTGGGGGAACTCATTATTTCTTGTTTAATATGGGACAATATACTAAAATCCTCATGGTCTGAAAAAGTCTGGTGTTGCCTTATTATGATTTTATGATAGAACTAGCATAATTAATCCTAATGCTTCATAACTGATGCTATTGGCGGACCCAGTGGTTGTGTGTGTGTGTGTGTGTGTGTATCTGTGTATTTAAATGATAGCAATTTAAATAAGACATGAGCTGGGTGATTGGCATTATCTAGGGATCTGAATACAAAATGCCACGGGTTTCAGTCACTTTTCTCCAACTGGCTGTCTTCCAAATGATCTTGAAAACTCTTCAGTTACCAATGAACAGAATGGGTTTGTTACGCAATGTGTGGGAAAGTGCCTTCATGGGGAAAGATTGCTATAATACAGTCCAGATAAAATATTTTCTCTTCTGAGGGTGAGAAGTGTGTGTCGAAATGGCAATTTGTATAATGTAGCTTTCAGAGTTTCATACAAAAGATCGTAGCTGTGTGCTGTCTACCTCCAGGCTTGCAAGATCAAACAACCATCTGTTGTAAAGTCCACCTATATATAATATGTTATATTATATATAATATGTCATATATAACATGTTATATTATGTGTTATATGTAATATGTTATATTATATATTATATGTTTATATATAATATGTTATATTATATATTATATGTATATAAAAATATGTTTGTCCAATTTTGATCATTTAGTTTGTGGTTTGCTTGTCACTCTTCCATGCAAACTAGCACAGGGTTTTTTAGATAATTAATAGAAATGGTGACTTCAGTATATACCCTTTTAAGAAGAGATTGGACAACATCTGTCTGAAATGGTGTAGGGTTTCCTGCTTGAGCAGGGGGCTGGACTAGAAGACCTCTAAAGTCCCTTCCAGTTCTGTTATTCTGTATTCCGTCTACCCATTGATAACAAGGACCGACTTAGAGTTGCTTTGATTGACAAAGGGCTTTGCTTTTTCTTTTTGTAATCACTGGGGCACTAAGACACTAAGCCTTTACCTTCTAAATATATAGCTAACACAGCCTATGTATCTTTAATAACCACTTGAGGTGGTACTTATTGGCATGGTATTAGACTTTTACAAGATAAGATAGGCTGTTTATCTTTCTGAGTTCTTCTCAAGAGACACTTGTAATTTGCCGTACAAGACAACTACCTCAATTTGCTTTGGGACAGTGTTTAGTCTGCGTTCTGAATAAATCCTGATTACATTCAATCTGGTTGGCTAAATAGAAATATGCTATTTGTAGGCGGGTGGGAAATGCTAGCCAGCTGCTTTACGCACAGGCAAAATCATTTGTCTTTCTAGCCTAAAACTGGGCACTTTTTTCCCCCTCTGAGGGCTACTTTAGTTTGTTGTGGGTGCAGTTCAGCGACGGGACAGGGTTCAAAACAACAAAACAAATGAATCCGTCAAAAAATGTTGGGCACCCTACTTTGGTTAAATTTCCATATAAGGTTAAACCATCTTGTGATCGATCGTTTGCTTTTGGCTTAGGGCATTGTGCAGACCCAGTTTGGATACTTTGAATACCAGACTTTTTAGCTGAGATGATGTGTGAATTCAATCACTCGTCTTGTTCATGATTTGGGGATTCAGATTACTCCACCTAGGTAGTTTAGCTTTATTATTGAAAAGATGTCTGTGGTATTTAAGCGCAAATACAATCTCTTGCAGGGCTTTCTGGGAGCTGTCCAGAGTTCTGAAATCTTGCTTTTCTTGAACAGAGGGAAAGAATCAAGATCACATGAAGTACTAGGGCCACTTTATAAAGCCTTAGTAGAGGGGTGTCAAACTCCGGCCCGCAGGCTGGTTGCATCATACAGAGGCCGCACCCACCCCAGTTCTGGCAATGCAAAAAAAGTCACGATACGTCACGACACGTCACCTGACGCGGCGAGTTTGACACCTGTGCCTTAGTAAGACCATACTTAGATTACTGCATCCAGTTTTGGTCACCATATTACAAAAAAGAAGTTGAGACTCTGGAAAGAGTGCAGAGAAGAGCAACAGAGATGATTAGAGGGCTGGAGGTTTGAACATATGAAGAATGGTTGCAAGAATTGGGTATGGCTAGTCTAGAGAAAAGTACTGGGGGGTGACATGATAGCAGTCTTCCAATATTTGAATGAAGGCAGGACAAGAAACAATGGATGGAAACTAATCAAGGAGAGAAGCAACCTAGCATTAAGGAGAAGCTTCCTAACAGTGAGAACACCTAACCTGTGAAAAGGCTTGCATTCAGAAGTTGTGGGAGTGCTCCATCATTGGAGGCTTTTAAGAAGAGATTGGATAGCCATTTGTCTGGAATGGTCCAGGGTCTCCTGCTTGAACAGGGGGTTGGATTAGATGATCTCCCTTCCAACTCTCTTATTCTGTTCTGTTATTTGTCTTTCTGAATCACCTTCTGGCATTCCAGCTTTTAGTGTCTTGGGTGACAGAAGTCCTGGTGAATGCTTGTTTATATCCAGCTGAGCCACTAAGGGTTTTATACATCAAAAATTTTTTAGTGCCTTTTGAGTTAATTTTGACTTCTGTTGACTGCCTGAACTTGTCCTTCCAAGGTTTTTTTTTTGGCAAGTTTTCAGAAGTGGCTTGCCATCACCTGCTTTGTAGGACTGAGAGAGAGTGACTAGCCCAAAGTCACTTACCTAGTTGGCTCTGCACCTCTAGCAGGACTACAACTCACAATCTCCTGGTTTCTAGCCGGGAACCTTAACCACTAAACCAAGCTGGTTCTCCATTTATCAAAACCAGCATCCTAAATGTTGCACCACATTGAATAAGTATCCATATCAAACGTCTCAGAGTCCTATTCTTGGTTGTTCAGAAATCAAACCTGGCTATATATGCAAATATTTAAATTAAATAAACACAGAAGATACAGTTAACTGCTTCTTTTCTGGCCCCTAATGCAGCTTAAAATTATTTCATCAGAACTGGATTGCCCGTAGCAAATACCCTTCAGGAAATACAGAAAATTGCCTTATAATTTTTGGATTAATCATTTCCATTATCCAGCGCCTAAACATTTCAATAGAAGGATGCCGGGGTGAAATAAGTACCCTTTCTACATGAAGTATGCGCTTCACTTTTAGGCGATGATCCCTCACTGTTGTATTAACTTAACTAAAAAAATACAGCGCTTTGTACCAGCCGAAAGTGCTTCAAGGATACATTAGGATTCTTGCATAGAAATAGCTTTTGAAGCTATCCAAAATATATATTTTAATTGTGTGAGATGTTTTGTCTCTTAAGTTTTCAATTTGCCACTCTGGCCTGTACTGCCAGCACTGCTCTGCTTGGCTGATGAATGCTAGCCTCTAAAAATTGGACACAGTCCAGGAAAGTTTAATTACCATTCCATCACCCCATCCTGCAAGGTTCTCAGGAATTATGGGAATGATAGTCTTGCACATCTATAAAGGTGTGAACTGGGAAAAGCCATTGAAGATAACGCAGTCTGAATATCTCGATTTCAACTTCCTTGCAGTGCTAGTGGGACCGCCAGTGAACGCAGCTGCCTATAAGTGCAATACCATCTATAAGGGATTTGCAGAATGCCTGGTTAGCCTTGGAGACAGCATGGCTCAAAATGTTCAGAAGGATCTGGAGGATGACACCATCCAGGATCAAGAGGAGTTGAACACCATCTGTAGGTGAGTGCAGGTCCACCACTTCAGGTACCCATCAATAGAAAAGTTATTGTGGAGCCATCTCAAAAGCTTGCAAGAAGATCCCTTCAGCTGTTTCATCCATCTAAATTGGTATTGATGACTCCAGCCTTCCCGAGTCTGATATTTCAGCACAGAACTTTAAAAAGAGGAAGGCCAGTTTTGAGAAAGAGATCAAACAAACCCCTTGTTCTTCCCAGCTATGAGCTCAAAGGTCATCCCTAAATCTAGAGAAGCTATCACTGCCTTCCAAAGGTTGGACTTCAGGAGCATCGAGGGCCCAGAACTGCAATGTTCAGTTTACCTGCATCCACCTCTTAAAGATCAGGTGATAAGATTGGGTTAAAATATTGCCCAAGTGAAGGTTTGTTATTTGTTAAATAAGCCTTGACTAGCTAAGTCCTTACATTGCAATGGATTTAACTTGTGGCTTGTTTCCCATCAGCAGTCCTATTGATATTTCATCAGCCGCCCTGAGTCCGCAAGGAGAAGGGCGGGATATAAATGTAATTAAATAATAAAATAAAATAAAAATAATAAAATCTAATGCATCATTGACTTAGATATTGCTTAGGTAAAATTGAAGATTAAGATCCATAACTCAGCTTCTGAATTTGATAAGTGGATACGAGAGGCTATTTGGTGGTGTTGTAACCTTTGACCCATGTTGGTCCTTTAGAGGGTTTTTAATGATGGGAGCAGGTGGGGCATTTTCAAATTGCTCTTCTGTTAACACACCTTAATACAAATCCTCCTCGGATAGTTGGTTGCAGGGGAGAAGTGTGCGCATTTGTAGGAGTTGCCTCTTCATAATGTAGACAATAAAGATTTTGAGGAAACATAGCACACTTTGTGTCCTCCCAGTGCAATGTTAATGCACCCAGGAAGATCCAGCCAGAGCAGTAGAACGAAATACAGGGAATGACATGGGAACTGGAGTTTAGATGGCTGGGGCCAGTCTCCAGTCACTTTGCACCACAGTACCACTAACCACAACTGATTCTTTGTATTCATGTTCACTTTGGGACCTCTGCCAATGCTATCTTTGGGACTTCTGTAGCCTCTAGTCATGCAGCCAAGACTGTTGCTAACACCAGCCCCTTCCTGGGGAAAAAAAATTAAAATAGAAGGGAATGCCATGTAACCATTGACTCTTACAAATAGAATTGTGCTCCCACTTTGTCCTCTGTTGCTTCAGTATAGGTTGAGCTTAATCCTCACTGAGTCTGCTCTTCCGACAGGTCCTGGGATGACTTCCATGCCTGTGCCACCAAGGTTTTGTCCAACTGTCCCGAAGAGGCAGCCAACATCTGGGAGTCCCTTCGCCAAGAGTCCCGAAAGATCCAGTTCCAAGGCAATCTACATGATCTGTGCAGCTCGCGGGCCCAGCTGGCTGGCGATGGGAAGGCTTTACGTGTAGATGAGACCAATCAAGAGACCTTGAGGGGGGCAGCCTCTCTTCTCTGGCCCAGCCTCATGGGGAGATTGACTCTTGTAGCTCTTGTGGCTTTGGTACCCTTTGCTTAGTCTGGGAGCAGTGGAGAAGTCCTTCCTCCTCCTTCCTCCACCGTGGTATGGACCGGGAACCTTGTTCTGCTTCTTTCTAAGGAATATTGTCGAGCTTAGGAGTTGATGGCAATGCCTGGTGTGCCCTGATTGTAGGACATCTAGTCTCTTGTGTAGGAGGACAGGAGGCCACGGGGCTTGCCTGCCTGGAACCTGCCTAGGTAAAATCACTTCAGGTGTATGTATTTAGTCAATTTATCCTCTCAACATATAACTCAAGGCAGCAAACAGTCAAAACAACACTATAAAAATATAATCAAATGCAAAACAAATTACACTAGAGGCAGTATAATAACTAAGCATAACCAATCTGGACAGGTTCAGAAGACCTCTTGACCCAATGTCTGTGGGGGGAAAGCAAGTCTTCAAAGCCTTACCAAAGGTAGGAAGGCTCATCCAGATCTTGGGGGAATACTCTTCCATAGGGCAGGTGCAATAACAGTGAAGGTATGCGTCCATAAGATGTCATTGCTTACGCGATGGGAATTGGAGCATGCCAACCTTGTTCAATCTTACTGGAGATGCCAAAAATAATTGGAGACAGGTGATTTCACCGAAATCAGGCCTTGTACCATGAAGAGCTTTAAACGTGATAACCAGGCACCATCAATTGTACCTAGCAGCTCACTGGCAACCAAACACACTCACAAAGTAGTGATGTTCATGGAGAGCACAAGCTACACTCATAACTATGGCCACTGCTGCCACCAGTTGCAGCTTCTAAGTGATCTTCAAGAGCAGTACCACGTTGGTTGCATTGCAGAAATCCAGACAGGAGATACCCAAAGGCATGGCCGTAAACAGGGCCTCTCAATTCAGGATTGGTTGCAATTGTTGCATAAATGAACGTTGCAAAAGAACCCCAAGCCATGGCTACCTCCTGCTCTCTAAGCAGGAGTTGTGAGTTTGAGAGGTTCCCCACAAAATGCATCCCGTACAGAAGCAGAGATGGAAAAGCTCTGGAACTGGGAAGTCTCAAAATCCATGGTCACTTCATCTCGCGAAGGTTGGCCCTAAATCTGTTCCTCCCCATCCAGATTCCCCTAACTTCCAGATTCTGATTTGGATGGATAACTTTGAATGTGCTAAGGGTGCACCTTCTCTCCTTACACATAGTAATCATGGAAGCTAACATATACCAGGAGTTGCAGGTTTCTATCCAGGTCTCTATCTGGTCTTGTCCTTCTATCGTCTCTGCTTCATGTTTCTCATCCTCTTCTCCTTCACCCTGCCTATTGAGTCACACTATTAGACCCTCTCATGTCAGTATGGATTGGGAGAAGGCAAAACTTTTTCAGATTTCCCTAGAAATAGTAGGGATTCATTCTAGAACATTCTCCATGCCAAGCAGGTGTTTACTCACTGAACCATCACCCTACCCAAGAGACCCGCACTAGGGAACTTTTCTCAAAGGTGCTCAAACGAGTTCCAGTGTCCCACAGTCCTTGTTTCCATGTTTCTCGGGAGTATCTCATTAGGAGAGACAATCTGGGCCAGGTGAGATTACATGGCGGTGTGGTGGTCCTCAGTGAGGTCAGCCCCTTAACTCTGTGTGCTAGTCATTATGTGTGCACTGACATCTGTCGGTGGCTACGTATTTTATAGCTTTCCCTGTTCAAGAAGATGTCATCTGTAGTTTTCTTTTTTATGGAAAGCAATTATTTTATTTCTACCCACTTGGTACTTTTATGTTTCCCATTGGGTTCTCCAGTTTTTGGCCACCTGAGGGCAAAATGAATCCAGTGCTGTGTGTGCTTAAAAAAAAAAAAAGAATGAATTTTTTTCAGACCTCCTCTCTCCCCACTGGACATAGCTAGTAGTCTCACTTGTATGGTTGATGACAGTCTGGCTTGTCTATTGATCTTGCTACCAGCGAGAGGATGCATGTAATATTATATCACTGCTGTTTGCAAGTCTAATTCTGAGCATTCTGCATTCTCTGTTTTCTTACAGAGACAAGATAATATGAGGATATGGGTAAAATGTGGTGGTCTTATTTTTTTAGTCATAAAATTTTTTATTAATAAAAAATTTTATGACTAAAAAAAAATGTGGTGGTCTTAACTGTTTTGTTGGCCACAATCTTTTTCGGGAGAGCAGAAACCAAGACATCTTTCCAACATGGCCCTTCTATATTAGAAAGACATTTTCATGTCTTGTCACTTCTTGTTGGATTAGAATGAAATCCTCAGCTCTTGTTCATTCGTATCTGCTGTTGAAATGTGTATCTATATTTCTATTAAAAGGCATTTTTGCATATATATATTTTTTTGGGGGGGTGTCTTGCCCTGTGCTGCACACGACGCTTCATACACTTCACTTTGTGCACCACACTGCAAATCATCTTTTTGCTTAGGAGTTTACAAAAAAATGGCGTTTTTCAAATATTAGAAAACTCAGTAAAACTATCATTGATGACATGGTTTTCGTTTGCTTTCTCTCTTTTGCTCTCGACATAGTTGGTCATGAAGAAAGCAAGCCAAAAAAAATTTAAGAACGGGAGATCTTATCCTTCCTCCTGTTTCCGGTGTTCACGGTCTCAGTGTTGTACATACAACCGAAACCACATCAATCAACCACCAGGAAATATCAGCAAGCTTGGGGGAAGCCCGGGGTTTACAACTCAAAAAAGAGACTTTGAGTTGGGGAAAGAACTTTAAAGAGAGAATGCAACATGTAATCAGTATCCTAAGTTGGTAGATTCTGGAGAAAGAAGGAAAGAGCATCTCAGATAAGTTGCATAGGACGTTGCTTCATTGTGAGTCCACCTAGTGCCAAATCAAGCCCATAATGATCTATATTATTTGCATGTAGCTCTCTAGTCCCTGGTGGTGTAGTGATTAGAATGCAGTACTGCAGGCTAAGTCTGCCCACAGTCTGGAGTTTGATCCTGACAGGGCTCAAGGTTGACTCAGCTTTCCAACCTTCCAAGGTCAGTAAAATGAGGACCCAGATTATGTAAATCGCTCAGAGAGTTCTGTGAAGCACTA
>NW_015386903.1:597462-629049 GCF_001527695.2 Protobothrops mucrosquamatus
TTATTATTATTATTATTATTATTATTATTATTATTATTATTATTATTATTATTATTATTATTATTATTATTATTATTATTATTATTATTATGTAGGGCTGGAAGACACAGCAGAAGAACGTCTGTGCTAAATTTCTTTTAAAAGGTCCTTACCCCCTCGTACTCTGGAATACAGGACACAAAGAATGCATTCTACTACTAATTTGCAAGGGAGGGAGAAAGTTAACTCACACATACCTTCCTCCCCATCCGGGTATTAACAGTTTGGCTTAATTTCTTGCCTGGTGCTGCCATTGCTCCCTTCCATAATTTAATTAATCTTCCTATTTGCTTAAAACCTTCACTGAGCAGTTAAACCCTATCTTGGTCCAATTACATCCATGCATTTGGTCTTCAGCCATGCTGCTCATTTTCCAGCACTTTCTGGGGCTGTTTTTGTGCCTTCTGCTGTTGTTTGCCATCTATTATAAAAAGGAATTTCAGGTTTTATTGTCACCGATGATGAGTTAGTTTGGAGGGAGCCAAGGGCCTCAGGGAAATAATCAAATAGAGTCGAACGCATCTTTCTCTTTTTATTGCTCGGGATACCTGCTTAATTCTGGCGAAGCTGGAAGGTAGATCTTATTTACAGAATGTTGCAAAATTTATTGATGCACCCAGATGTAAACACCTGAGTTAGATGCTGCACGTATCCAGGTATTATTATAAGCTTAGGACCAAGCCTCATAAACTTGGCTGTGAGGTTTAATGGAGAAGGGAGAAAGTATTTGTGATGCCTATTTTGCATTATCTTTCTTAACTGTCATGTTTGCTTCCTTTGGATACGAAATTAGAAAAGTAATCAATACGGAGGGCTTGCGTATGGAATCTGGCTTGGGAATCGGTTGATTCTCTCCAAAAATTCATCCACTGGAAAATTCATTCACTGGAAAACAATGCAGGCAACTTACTACTCCTTCTATTATTTCAGCCATCCGAGCAATAAAAATATTGCTGTGCGGTAGCAGGTGGTGGCAACAGTGGCCTTTACATTTACAGAAATGGCTTCTTCTGTGTCCTTTGGATGTTAATTCTTTCTCTGTGATCATTTGGGTTCAGAGACAGCTTTTTGCGATTCATCCTATGGAGCAGGAGTCGCCAGCTTTAAGACTCGTGGACTTCAACTCCCAGAATTTCTTGGAGTTGAAGTCCACAAGTCTTACCGTTGTCAAGTTTGGAGAGTCCTGCTATAGAGACAAATGTAAGGCACCTGCCTTCTTCTAAGCAGGCTTAGGTAGAGACAAGATATAGTTCTTCTCCCTTCCACTTATGGAAACCATGCATAAAGACAATTGGATCACCAGTGATGCAGCACTGATTGCTGGGTCTCTACCTGTCCAGGTTAAGGAGTGAAAAGTGGTTTAATAAAAACTGTGCTTGCTTAAGTCTTAAAGGTTTAACCGTGGGGCTGTAGTTTCAGCAGACCTTGGTTCTTAGCAGAGGAAAGCCCAGGTTAACAAGTGATCCCTGCAATTGTATTCATGTTGTGCTTTGTGCAGACCTCAAGAACCACATCAGCGGTCCCAGAAACCCCAAGTAAGTGGTCAGATGCAGTGTGAGCATCCAGGCTGAGCCAAGAGGGGCTTCATGTTGTTGATTGCCTGACAAGCTGTTCACAAACCCTCGGCTGTCCACCCGTCTGCTGTCTTTGGGTCTGAGTGTGGGAGAAATACGGACTTGCAAGCTGATCTCTCTGGAGGCCATGAGCTCAGTGTTTGCTGAAAGCACAAACAAGAGCTGGAGGCCTCCAGGGAGCTCAAAGCTTGCTTATTTCCATCTCTTGCTCTGTGCTGGCACGCTTTGGGGAGAAGGTGCCTCTTCCTTGTCAGGCCTTATTATAGAATCAGGTGTGCTGGGACAAGCAAGGGAGATAGATGCAGGCTTCCTTCACCAATACTCACAAAGTAGTTTCAAGCTCTGGAAGCTCCAGGTTGTCTCTCTCTGCACGCGCGCGTGTGTGTGTATGGGTGTGGGTGTGTTGCTTTCAGCCAGCCCTGTCCTTAAATGGCAGCATGTAAGGTAGTCCAACAAAAGTGTGTATAGTCAAGACCATGGTTTTTCCAGTTGCAATGTATGGCTGTGAAAGTTGGACCATAAGAAAGGCTGAGCGCCAAAGAATTGAGGCCTTTGAACTGCTGGAGAAGACTCCTGCGATTCCCCTGGACTGCAAGGCAATCAAACCGGTCAGTCCTAGAGGAGATCAACCCCGACTGCTCTTTAGAAGGCCAGATCCTGAAGTTGAAACTCAAGTACTTTGGCCACCTATTGAGAAGGAAGGACTCATTGGAGAAGAGCCTGATGCTGGGAAACATGGAGGGCAAGAGAAGAAGGGGACGACAGAGAATGAGGTGGCTGGACGGAGTCCCTGAAGCAGGAGGCGTGAGCTTCAATGGACTCCAGAAGATGGTAGAGAACAGGAAGGCCTGGAGGAGCGTTGTCCATGGGGTTGCGATGGATCGGATACAATTTCGCAACTAACAACAACGAGGTAGTCCTTAACCTACGACCACAACTGACACCAGAATTTATCTTGTTAAGCAAGGCTACTGTTAAGTCTGCCAATTTTATGACTTTTTCTTTTTGCCACACGGTAAAACACACAGTCATTAAATGAATCTGGCATCCCCGGTTGATTTTTGCTTGCTGGAAGCCAGATGGGAAGATCATTAAATGCCGATCATGTGATGCCGGGACAACACAACTGACGTAAATACATGCCAGTTACCAAGCAACCCATTTTGATCCCGTGACCTCGAGGAAACTGTGTCGGTTGTAAGTGTGAGGGCTAGTTGTAGAGTCACTTTTTCAAGCACCGTGGTAACTTTGAACAGTCATTAAATGACTATAGCAAACCACCCTCCGTGCATTTGAGATCCTTCTTCACTCATTCTGTTGAGAGGGTCTTTGGCCCAGATTATACACGTGGTCACATGTGAATGGATCCTTGATCTACACCAGCGATCCCCAACCTTTCCTGCTCTGTGGACCAGCTGGCGGTGGTGGAGAAGTGGGAGGGGGATGGTTCCGCACAAGCAGCAGGCGTGCGCAACTTCATTTGTGCAAGTGGAGTTTCGTGCGCTTGCCTGCTCGGCCACCACTTGCACGACCTAGTTCCCAATGGACCTGGTACCAGACTGAGGCCAGGGGGATTGGAGACCCCTGGTACACACCATGCATGCAACATTTTTTTCTCTCCTTTTATTTCTGCACACATAGTGTATGGGTAGTCAGGTATTTTTATTAACAATAGTGTTAATGTTAATATATATACTTTTTAAACTGGCCCACTAGCAGATTTTGAAATAGATGTCTATCTGGAGACATGGAAAAAGGGCCCAGGCGCTGTCCTCTGAAAATAGAGCAGATCCAATGTTTTAAAGGTAGCCGGCAGACCAGATAATCTGCCTGTTTTTCACGTACAGCGCTGACAATTCTGTGTTTAAGAGTGAATTAATCTGAGATCCCTGCAGGATTCAGCTAAGCTGCAAATATGGGTGAAGATCAGAGGATACAACAGCTCCACTGAAAAGTTCCTAGACCTATTACTAATTCAAGATATTCCTTCATATGAATTAACAACTGATGTGCTCAGTCAGTCTTCCAATTGTGGCTTTCTTGCTGGTTTGAGTGGTTGTTGACATTGCAGTTGACATTGCAGTTTTGATGAAGGAAGCCAGAGAAAACATGTTCCAGGAAGGAGAAATATCATGAAAGAAAAAAAAAAGGAAGAAAAACATAACCACGATGATGTTAAGCTGGTCACCATAACAGAAAATCTGTGCAAAGCTGGGGAAAAATTCAGTGGCAGGTCTCTTAAGAGCGTCGGGTAGATGTTACAGAAATGAACCCCCTTCCTGGTCCATAAAAAAACCAAAACAACAACAACAACAACAACAAAACCCTCCAGTGACCTACTTTATCCTCTCTGCCTTTTTCTTAATTCTTAGAAATGGCTCCATTCCAGATTTTGCCCATCAAGGCAAATTAATTGGAGTCAATCCTAATTTGCTCTCTATTGCTGCTTAGGCAGAAGATTAAATGCTTTATAGACATTATCCCTTTCTCTGTCCCCTCGTCTCTTCACTAAGGGACAAGCTCTGTCTGAACTGGAAAGGATTGTAGATGCTAGACTGGGGGAGGGAGGGAGGGAGGGAGGATAAAGGAAGGGGATGATGCTCTGATTCAAAATTGGTAGTTGTGGGGAGGAGCGAGAGAGAGGCTGTGCCATAGCTATTATCCAAAGATTAGGCACCAGATGGGTAGCCTATTCCAGGCAGCAGTGTGACAGCAGTTAGTAAACACAGTAAAAAGGTTAAGGCCAAGGCTGAGTTACGATGAATTACAAATTATACTTGGAACACTGGAGTGCTTTCCAGCACCACCAGCTCTTCAGAGGATAGCTAAATTCAAGGATAAACACATGAATGTCAGTGGAACAACGTGGAACAACAACTGATGACCTTCTTTTACCGGTCCACTATAGAAATGTGTTTCCTCACATTGCATTATGGTGTTGTAAGGTTTTCCACTTAGCCTCACAACTGCCCCAGCATTACTCAGGAATTTAAAAGAGCCAAAGAAACTCCTGAGTCGAGGTTTCAGCAAGCAAACAACTTTTATTTTGATCAAAATAGAGTTGGGTGACCCCCATCTCTCTTCGTGGCTGGTAGAGAGATGAAGGCAACAACCAGAAAAGATGTCTTCCACCTTTTATACCTTTCCAGAACAAAAAGATCAGGTCTTGGTACCAGGCATAAGATGGCGCACAAAAAAAATAATTCTTAGATGATGACTCATACACAGCAACCCAGGCTCCATCCGTAACTCCTTTCCCCCCTCCCCTTACCCTGCTCTTTTCATATAAACAATCACCTGTACCTAAAGCATGAAGCCCTTACTTTTCCAATATATATATATAAAGCATCTGATCAAGCAATTAACTGCAAAATAATGATTACAAAATAACAAAACAATGATTACATGATAACACTACAAGTATCAATATAAAATGGTTACTATATGTAAAATAAATGCTAATGTCAAACTTAAACATACTAAAATCATAAGCACAATAAAATCCCTTCACTGTGGTATGCTGGCTTGACAGCCGCAGATAGAAAGACACTACAGAGGGTGGTGAGCACAGCACAAAACATTGTGGGCTGTCCCCTGACCCCACTAGACGCCATCGCTAGGGCCCGCGGCCTTAGAAGAGTGAGGAAAATCCTCAGGGGCGACTCACACCCTGGTCAGCACTTCTTTACTCTCCTACCATTGGGCAGGAGATATAGAAGCATAGCCAGCCACATCAACAGGCTGAAGAGCAGTTTCTACCCATGGGCTGTCAGACTCCTGAATGGGAAATAACTCCATGTATGATAGACTTGTGGGGCCGGCGCGTTGTGCAATCAGTTCACATGGTGCAATAAGACTGTGTGTTTGTTGTCACTGTGAGTTATGTTGGGGGAGTGCACGAAGGGAGGCTCAGCCAATCTCATTGTACACATGTTGTACTTTGACAATAAAGGTTGATTTGATTTGATTTCTCATATTTTCCACATATATCAAGTTCACATCATCCAACCGTAAGATTTTTTTTTTTTTTAATAAGAACCAATCTGAGTCAGTCATCGAGACCGGAGATTCAGCCTTCCATGCTTTTGGACTCATGCTGCAACCCATCCAGAATGGTGGAGAGAAGTTCCCCGCGGATGGGCTCCAGCACAAGTCTTAATAAAGCTCAGAAGACTAAATCTCTGGTCCCCATGACCGACACAGATTGGATCCTGCAACGTTATCCTGGGACACATATATTTGCCTTCATTCGTAAGATTTTTTTAAAAACCGAATCTCTAAATTCTGTATTAATTTTGGTGCACGTTTCTTGAAACATAAGGAAACATTTGTCTGCACTTGTTTATCACATCACATTGTGTGAATCTGTCCAGTCTTGTACAGTCATTTTTCTATTGTACTCTTTTTTTTAAAAGTAATATTTACATTATAAAATTTGGAAAATATTATATTTTGAATATGCTTATGGAGATTCTAGTCATCCAGGTCATGGTTGTCCCAAAGGTGCTTTTTCAAAATGTAACTGGACTTCCTTTATTTTTTCCTTGAAGAAGTTTCACTTCTCATCCAAGAAGCTTCATCAGTTGAGTGTGTTTTGAGTAGTACTAACATGAAATTCAGTTTGTAAGTTATTATTTTCTTCCCATCTCTAGTGAAATGGAAAGGCCATAGGTGACTGATTTAGTCCCTTCTAATTTTCTGAGTCCTAAATAAAATCTCAGACTTACAAATCTTGAAATACTTAAGAAATAGCTCAGTAAGTTCAGAGCCTCATTATAAAGCTGGACTTTATAAGAATGGCAACTTAGGACTGAATGTATGTGCTGCATTAAGCCATCATGTTTGTTAGGTTTATTGTGTGTAGCCAGCTGCTGCACTTCGTAAACAAGGATTTCTACTTGGCTATGTGGTATGAATCCAGTCTGCTGTGGCTTGGTCAACATACCGTGACTAAATTAAAAAAAAAAAAAGGCTGCCTGTGATGTATAAACAAGCTGTTGATTATAGTCTTTTAAGATATCAATTCAGATCTGAAGTACATAACATACAAAATAAAGCAGAAACTGTCAGGGGGTAGCATATTCAGAACTGTAAAAGCAACTGGTGCTTTGGGATAATTAACATCATGGTCCTTTTGCTCTGGTTGTCCAGTTCTTATTACCTAATTTGAAGTCCAAGATACAAATCACATGTGGCCAAGTGTTACTGGAATATTAGGCAATTTGGTTGAACTTTCCTATTTGGATATCCTTATAATCGTTTACCAATCCCTTGAGCTAATACTGCTGGAGCTGATGGTTTGGTCCTGTTGTTGGTTACTAGATAATTTATCCCCGAGAGCCTAAGACTTTCCATAATTTATTTTCTGCCACATCTCCAGATATTCTGCCTTTGTGTTATGAGATGGCAGAAAAATCTACTTTTGAAGGACACTGGGGAAAAAAAAGGAATAGGATGAGATGTTCCATCATAATTATTTCTCATAGCTCAGTTTGAGAAATAGATTATTTATATACATACATAAATATATATATCCAACAATTTGAGTGGATGAAAGTGGACTCTTGGGCAAGATAAGGAGCCCTGGAAAACCTTTTAGAAGGATTGATGTATATACTGTATACTGACTCTGGAAGAATCATTATGAGAAGCTCAGACAGAGTTAATGTTTCTCCTAATGTGTCCATGTTTGTATTAGAATTTTTCAAGTTTTAATCTTTTTTTGTCTTCTACAATGCGGATGAGGATTGAGATCCTCAACATCAGCTTTGAGAAAAGTGACTTAGGATCATTTTTCATAGTTACGACCGTTGCAGCATCCCTGTGGTTATGTGATCAAAATTCCAACACTTGGCAAGTGAGTCATATTTACGGCAGTTGCAGTTTCCTGGGTCCCGTGATCCCCTTTTGCGACCGTCTGACAAGCCAAGTTAATTGAGAAGCCAGAGTCACTTAACAACCGTAGTTATTAACTTAAACACTGCAGTGATTCACTTAACAACTGTGGCAAGAAAGGTCGTAAAATGGGACAAAACCACTTAGCAAATGTCTCGCTTAGCAACAGAAATTTAGGGCACAATTGCGGTCGTACGTCAAGGACTTAGCTGTAAGAGAGTTTCTGCCAACAAAGCGCTGTTGATCACCTTTTTCCTTTGCGGACGAACCTGAATTCTTTGGAAAACTATTTGAGCTAGTAATAGCCACACATTCAGCCATTTTGAGTAGGTGCTCCTGGGTGGATCTTAGCACTTGTAGTAAATCCCCACTGATAACCCTTGTTATAAAGATATCCACAATCTGAGCTTAACACGGAAATGTAGGATGCTACGCAAAACAGAAAAAGAATAATCTTACACATGTACGTCCTCCTCGCCCGCCAAAAACATTTTTTAAAAAAATCTGAAGGAGACAGAAGTGAGCCTGGTGTTTGCTGTAAAGAATCTGGAACTACGGTAATCATTTTATTATAAGCAGCTTGGAGTCACTTAGGAAAGACGGGCAGTGTAGAAATATGATGAATAAAGAAATAAATACTGTTTATAAAAACACACACAATAAAAACTTTCCGCCCCATCAATAAAGTATTCCCAGACTTTTGTTTTTAGAAGATTTTATATCAGTGGGATTATGAACTGCTTTTTTGCCAATTGTCATGAGAATATTGGAGTACATTAAAGGCATTTTTCCAGTGATGCCACATGAGACTCTGAAGTTTACTGTTTTCCATAAAGAAATTAACTGCCTCAATTAACAGAAGGATATCAAACTGGAATGTATGAAAAATAAAGCCTGGCTCTCAATCAAAAGGATTTTAATAAGGCATGTAATCCAGAACAGGATGCCAATGATCTTTAAAGGACAAATAAGGCAGTCTACATGTAAAAAAAAAGGCCTATTAATTGGGCATTGAAATTTAAAGAAATCAGAGGAAGGATTTCCATCATGAAGACTGTGCGGCCACAACAACAAAAATTTTTTTTTTTAAGAGAGAGAAGTTTATTGGGCTAATAAATGGCATGTACATATTACAGCATCCAAATTAAGTTTTTTTTCACAGCAGTTTTGTGTTCCACATTTGTCAACTCATTCATTCGTGCATGCATGCATGCATGCATGCATTCAACCGCTGCCTATTTCACATTCCAGACGGTTTACAATTAAAGCATAAACTAACCCTCCCCAAAACCAAGCAACCATACAAATGTTAAAAACAACGAAGGACGGGTTCACCCACTCGTTCCAAAACTGCAAGGTTTCTTTTAAAAGGGAAGCAGAAATCCAGGTTTTCAAAAAGGCGCTTTAAACAAACGCGCATCAAACGATGCAGAAAACTATAGGCAGGGCGAAAAGAAGAATGACAGCCCTCTACAGGCGGGGCTTACGTTTCCCTAGCAACCGTCGCTACCTGTTCCTTCCTCTCTCTCCCCCCCCCCGCTCTCTCTTCCTCCCTCCCTCTCTAAGGCTAGCAATAAGGACCAGGGAAGGTCCCGCCCCCGGCTCGGCCCGTCCAATCACAGCAGAGGAAAGCGGCCTTCGTACCACGCGTTGTGTTTCCGAGCGCGCGCGTTGATGACGCCACGACGTCCGCGCCAGGCCAGAAACCCCTGTGGGCTTGGGCTGGACCCGGCGCCCTCCCGGCCGCGGGCTGAGGTGAGTCCGTTCGGGGCGGCCCGGCGAGTTCCGGCCCTCGACGGGGCGCCGTAGCTGCCCTGGTCCTCCTTCTTGGCGCGGCCTCGGCGCGGCCGGGCTGGGCTGGACGGTCTCGGCCGCCTCGGTCCTCCCGGGCCTGCGCTTGTTTTCTACTCGGTCCGCGTGCCAGGCCCGTTTTCCGTGGCCGCCGCCTGGCAGCGCGCCTGGCGAGTCTGGGGGCTCCCTCAGGCTGCCTCGTCCCCCGGGCAGAGTTTTTTTTTCCACGCAAGGCGGCGGTCTGGGAAATACAGCGCCCGCATTCTGACAGCGGGTTGCCCCCGATCCGTGTCTTGAGACTCCAGTACCCATCATTCCCAGCTGGCATGTTCTCCCAACCCGTCTGGAAATGAGATACTTCAGCAGGCAGGATGGGAAATATCAGTAAAGGGAGGCGGTGGATCCCTGCCGGGAAAAAACGTCTAGAATTAGCTCTTTTTTTTAGATACAGAAATCCTATATTTTGGTAATATATTCTATCCTATATAGAAATTCCTATATTTGGGTAATAGGAATCTGTCCCAGATAGACCCCCCCCTCTCTCCCCCTCTTCCCTTCATCTAGCACGGTCTTTTAAACTTTACAAACCCTTTAACTATATAACTGAGTCCTGAGTCCGCTAGGAGAAGGGCGGGGTAGAAATTTAAATAATAAATTTAAATAATAAATACATAACTTGTTACCAAAGCTTTTTTTATTATTGCTGGCTGGGGAATTCTGGGAGTTGAAGTCCACACATTTCAAGTTGCCGAAGTTGAGAAACATTGATTTGGGGTAACTCTGAATTGAATTTGTGGATGAACCATGTTTCTCATTGTTAAGCTCTGGTCTCTTTTTTTAAATTAATTTTTGAGATGTTGCGAAGTCAGGCCTGTCCTTGTGTATGACACCCTTGGTGGTCGTAAGTCAAGGACTCCCTGTATCAACGCTGAAGCCCTGATGCTTTCTAGCCATAGAAACTGGATATTTTTTTAGCTACAGCATTTTTGATACTTCTAAAAAGTTCCTGATGTTTGAATTAAGCCTAAATGAGGGAGCTTTAGCTAGAGCCACAAAACACTGATTGTTCTTTCTTTCTCTTCAGCTTCTTGGGATGTTGCAATGGTTGGAGTTGTTCCAGACATGGTTGCTGTGGTGCTATCCCGGGAGACCATTTTGGTGGAGGACTAGTACCATTTAGTGATGGGCTGTGGGACCAGTAAAGTACTTCCCGAGCCTCCCAAGGATGTCCATTTGGATCTTGTTAAAAAGGTCGAGCCCTACACTGGTTATAAAACTGACATATATAAACTTTTCATCAAAGGTGATGGCGATGCCATCAAGTCTGCTATTCCTTCCCCTCCGTGTCACACCAATCCGTATGTGGAACAGCAGGAGCCCCGTAAGAGCAGAGTGGCCAAGTACCGTGCCAAATTTGATCCCAGAGTGACAGCCAAGTATGACATCAAAGCTCTGATTGGCCGAGGTAGCTTTAGTCGCGTGGTACGAGTGGAGCATAAAGCTACCAAGCAGCCTTATGCGATCAAGCTGATAGAGACCAAATACCGCGAGGGGAGAGAAGTATGCGAATCGGAGCTGTGTGTGCTACGCCGAGTGCGGCACACCAACATCATCCAGCTCATCGAAGTTTTTGAGACTCAGGAGCGTGTCTACATGGTGATGGAGCTGGCCACAGGAGGCGAATTGTTCGACCGTATCATTGCGAAAGGCTCTTTCACGGAGAGAGATGCCACCCGAGTGCTACAGATGGTGTTGGATGGGGTTAAATACTTGCATACGTTGGGCATAACTCATAGAGACTTGAAGCCAGAGAACTTGCTGTATTACCACCCGGGTATGGACTCTAAGATCATGATCACAGATTTCGGGCTAGCGAGTGCTCGGAAGAAAGGAGATGACTGCTTAATGAAGACCACCTGTGGGACCCCAGAGTACATTGCCCCAGAGATCTTGATCAGGAAGCCTTACACTAACTCTGTGGACATGTGGGCGCTTGGGGTGATCTCGTACATCCTACTAAGTGGGACGATGCCTTTTGAGGATGATAATCGCACCCGCTTGTATCGGCAAATTCTCAAAGGAAAATACAGTTACTCGGGGGAGGTGAGTAAAGAGTTGATGATGATGATGTGTATGATGAGAACATGCCAGAAGGAAAGTAAACATATATACACAATCCACGTAATTTTAAATAAAACTACTTCGGGGGTCTGGCAATGACCACCTAACTGGATGTCCAATTCAGCTATTCAAGCAAGTGCCTCTGGCGTTGCTTCATGCATATCTTCTAGGGAACCGGAGAACGCATGACCTGGGCAATCTTGCACAATATGTTTAATAGTTTGTATATCAACACCACAATCGCAACAAGGGGAATCTTTCCATCCCCACTGATAGAGAGCAAAGGCACTTCTTCCAGTGTCAAATTTAATTAAAGGAGATAAAGGAATAGTGCTGTCTCTATAATGTTATTGCAGCGACGTCTTCAATATTTGAATCACTTCTCAAAGGGGATAATCTGCTTTTTCTGAATGGCTTTGCTCTGACAAGTGGGTCTCTTCTAGAAATATGCCTGTTGCCAGGGAATGGTTGAGATGGCCCAAGAGGCTGCATTGTGATAGCTCCAAAATAGTAATGGAAGAAATAACTTGTAGCGCTACGCAGCTGTAATGTTCTTAATACTTAATCAAAATACAGTGATACACAAATACGTAGTATTTCTTAATCTTCTTGAAATTTCGCCTGTGGGAGATACCTTTCAGGTGTGCTGTAGGTCAAATTGCTTGATATTTCATTTGATCAGTTGTTTTATGTATGTTTTGCTACGTTATGTCATGCAAACATCTTTTATAGATGATCTCCAGCTTCCTATTGAGTATGGTAACTCAAATTAAAATACATTGACTTTTAAATTCCTCTGATGAGGCTTAAATCAGAATTCCATCAAATGTATATCAAAAATACAAAGCTACAGTGTCTTGCCAAAACTATTTGATTATTGAGTTTATCTCTCTTAGATTCAAGAGCTGACTTTTCTCCCTAACTGTATTTGCACGTAATAACAAAAAAATTAAATTTTGGTGCAATGACTCTTTGCAAACCTAAGTGAAGCCTCGGATTTCTGCACTCTTATTTCTTTCTCTTCCTGCTCTTCAGAAGAAGAATTATGTACAACTTAATTTAGCTGTCCACATTCTTGTTTCTAAATCAAAACGTGACTTAAAACAAAAGGATTTGTTGGTAACTTTCTTTAGCAATTGGCAAAACATGATTCCTGTTTAATGATCAGCCAAGAATGGAAGAAAGATAAACACAATTTATTAAGAGTCTTCCTCTTAGCGTGCACAAAGATAAATATCCACCCCTAGTGTTCTCCCATATTTTCAAAGAAATGTCTGTAGACTTTGCAAAATTCTGATTTAGTGCTACGGTACAATCTGGTGTAATGTTTAATTTCTTTTAAAGGATTATTGTTTGCTTGTTCCCAGCATCATCCCTCTTTTGCATTGCAGAGTTAACTCCTATGCACTTCTTGTGAGAAAAAAATTCAAGAGGTTTAGCTCTTGTATCAAAGAAGTATTTCAACAGCAGGGATCTTTCTCCTTTTCCACTCGTTCCAAACCAGTGCCTTTTCCCAAAATGAGACTGGGCTCAAATTTGTAACTAAAATTGCTGAGACTGTTGACAGCGAAATAAAAATTGAAGGGTAGATTTGACAAGAAAAATCTGACACCAGCTACAGGCAGTCCTCGACTTACAAGCACAATTGACCCGAACATTTGTGTTGCTAAGCAAGACAGCGAATTTTTGCCCCGTTTTATGAACTTTCTTGCCACAGTTGTCAAGTGAATCACTGCAGTTGTTAAGTCAGCAACACGGTTGTGAAATGAATCTGGCGTCCCCATTGACTTTGCTTGTCCGAAGGTCACAAAAGGGGAATCACGTGACCCCAGGGCACTGCCACCGTCATAAATATGAGTCGGTTGCCAAGCATCTGAATTTTGATCACATGACCGTGGAGAGTCTGCAACAGTCATGCAGGTGAAAATGGTCACAAGTCCCTTTTTCGGTGCCGTTGTAACTTCGAACGGTCACGAAGTGAACTGTTTTAAGTCGAGGACTGTCTGTCTTGCAGTTGCTGCCTGCCAGTGCGACAGCAGGAGTCTTCCTAGTGTGGTTCCATTCTTGAAGCGAGGATCTATTTTCAAGAGGCTATTAAGCGATCAATGGCCACGGTACTCTAATAACTCATTCAGGTTCTGCTGACTTCAACTGCTCTAATTATTATTCTTTGGCTCCTGGATGATATATAGCCGATGACCACGGAGGGAAATTTAATGCAGCTTGGAGAGACACTACAAACACTTCTGACGATATTAAGCTTCCTGCCTTATAGCGCTTATCAGAGTAGGATCAGCTCAATTTATCTGTTAGGAACTAATTGTGTTTTTCCCTGCACCCTGCAGCTTCTTTGCTTTATCAGAGCTTCTTTAAATAAGCAGAAGGCTTTGTTTTACCATAGGAAAAAAAAATGTTTTTGGAATACACAGCAGAAAAGCTCTTTCTGGTGTGTCTGCTGATTCCAGATGAGAAATCAAATGGTTTGATGTATCCTATAATAAAAACTCAATATAGACTTATCCCCAAATTACCTTCCTGTATTTTTGACTAATTTATACATGGGGCCACATCACAGGGAGTGATGGATATTTTGCATTAACAGCAACAACTCTATTTGTTACTAGTCCAAATTCAGTCATTGAGGTTTCATGACTGAGAATGGGGTGAAATCTGGGCCCTTACCTATTCTAATCAGACTGCTTTACTACATTGGCTCTTCCCCTGGAAGATACTTTTAATTCTGGAATGAGAAACAATGACTTTATAGCCGGGGTCTCCAAACCTGGCTACTTTAAGACTTATGGACTGGCTGGCTGAGGAATTCTGGGAGTTGAAGTCTACAAGTCTTAAAGTTGCCAAGCTTGAAGACCCCTGCTTTATAGGTATGGTTAGTTTCCAGTTCCTATTAATAAGCAGTCAGTGTGAGGGAGGTTGGAGAGTCCCACAGGAGTTGGAGGGCCTTTGGTTTCCGCCCCTCATTAGCGTTACAGATACCTAGGCTGAGGGCTCAATTTTCAAGTGCATGCAAGAATGAAGTAACAAATCCATGAAAGTCTTGACTGGAGCGGAGACTACAATATTCTACTCTTAAGAGGGCCTTGAGAGCGGTTCCACCATTTCTTCGAAGAAAAGAAATCCATTTACCAAGGAATGTGTTTTTGCATCCCTGGCAAAGAGCTTGAGCCGGTGATGGTGAGGCTTCATGCGATCTCAAGGGACTCTGTTAAAAAGGCAGAGTGTTCTGCCTTTTTATTTCATTTTTTTTTTTAAAAAAAAGAGAAGTAATGAATGGAGCTTGAAATAAGATGCTTCCATCCCTGAGGTCATCCTGACAAATGCGCACTCCGAAGCTTTCTTTTCCTTTCCCCCTACCTTTAATGCAGCTGTCCATCTCACAAACTAACGTACATAGAGTCTGCTCCCTTTTGTGCTGATCTGATTGCAGATCTGATGCACTGGACAGAAAGTACAGATTCGTACCGTGTTTGTGGTCCTTCAAAGTTGAAATGGCCGCAGGCCTATTTGCCTGCAACCTCGGCCGTAGTTAATCAGAAGATTGTATGTAAGATGTTCCTATGAGGATGGAGAAGGCTGTATTTGGGCTAAAAACTTTTGTGGACTTGAATTTTGCCCACTCCGTGTTGACCGTGAGAACAGAAATTGTTTAACTGGGATTAATCCCAGCAATAAAACTAATTTATTTTGCTTTCAACTGCTTAGATTTCAGGTTGATGTCACTGGAAAGGTAGTCGCAGACAGGATGTTGTCAAGAAAGTTTATTATTTCTCGACTTAATTTTTGTAACATAGTAGTGTGGTAGAATGCAGATTTGACTCAGACAAGGAAGAAGAGAGTACCCAGCCATTATAGAAAAGATATTTGAATTCTGAGAAAGTGGAAAGTGTGAAAAAACCCAACTCTACCTGGATTGTGTAAGGTATAAATTGAAGCAGACAGGCTTTCAGGATTCCGTCATCCACAATCCAAGACTTCTAGCATTTCCTATTTCCTAAACCTCATTATCTCAAAGGGTCGACCCATTGTCTCTTAAAATGTATGTAACATAGAATCACAACACTGGAAGGGACCTTGGAGGTCTTCTAGACCAACCCCCTGGCCAACACAGAAGTCCTTATACAATCCCAAATGGATGTTCAAATTTGGTCTCCCCATCTGATATTGTCCACAGTTTGTTTGTTTTTTTCAACGTAGTACTAGCTACGTAGTTCTTGCAGCTTTCAGCTTTTATTTTTGCACAATGTGATATTTTGCATTTTATGTTTTCTGGAATTTTAGCTGATGAGAATATTGTGGTTTCCGTTCAGATTTTAGGATTTTTGGAATATTTTGTGGCATTTGTTTCCAGTATTATTATTTTTTTCATTTGTATAAAGTCTGTATAGACCTACACCCTTACATATAAGTAACATATAAAGTTCTATTTACTGATCCAAGTTATTATCTTCTCAGTTCCTGGGAAAGAGAAAAGGAGTTTTCAAAACATTCCAGGTGGAAAACATGTGCACCTTATTTCATTGTGTGGAAAATGGATGATTAGCTCTGTCAAAAGATGGTTACCAAGAAAGTGAAGTAGCTAGATTATCGGGTCTTAAAATGAATGTATTTAGTTGTAGAAATGTCAAGGAGGGCCATGGGTCCCCCTCCCCTAAGGAAGTACCTTTAGTGGGACCAAGAAGAAGGCCCTCCTTTATGGTAGCTCCCATCATCCCCGCAGAAATAAGATTGGCCCCCCAATTTGAAACTCTTTCACAAGGAAAATAAATACCCTAATCTTTTCCCCCCTTTAAATACATACAGTTGGAGAAGCCTCCGTGAAAATTTCATTTTGGTTTGTTTGGCTGTTAAAATATTCACAGATCCATGGGGTTGTTGTTGTTAGTTGCGAAGTCAGGTCCGACCCATCGCGACCCCATGGACAATGTTCCTCCAGGCCTTCCTGTCCTCTACCATCTTCTGGAGTCCATTTAAGTTCACGCCTACTGCTTCAGTGACTCCATCCAGCCACCTCATTCTCTGTCGTCCCCTTCTTCTATTGGCCTCAGTCTTTCCCAGCATTAGGCTCTTCTCCAGGGAGTCCTTCCTTCTCATTAGGTGGCCAAAGTACAGATCCATAAGGGTGGCAAATATGAAAGAAGCATTCTGGATGATTTTTGCCAAGCGACTTGTGCTATGGATTGTTTCTTAACACGGTTGTGACACTTTTGGACATATAATAAGGCTACTCTACAGCACGATCATTTATTTATTGTCAACGATATGCATTGTTAAAGGTGAGCTGGACAAAATGGACACAAGACTCATTAGAAGATAGTGCCTGGTAAGCTACTGTAAATATCAGCTAGAGCTTCCAAATGTCCCAGGCAGTATATTATACAATTTCTCACTGTTTAGCTTGCTAAGTCTTTTGCTGACTGCGACCATTTCCCCGGCACTCTGTTACTTAGTAGTACCTATTTCTTTTCTCTGGTGTGCAGAACAAGAATTTTGCTTGTTTCAGTCAATATATTTAAGCCTGTGTTTCCCCTGAGCCTGATCCTAATACTTGGGACTCCTTGAGCTGTCCAGTCATACAAACTGAAATAGAATGGCGATTTTTTGAAGCTCTTAATAATAATAATAATAATAGTAAAGTTGGAAGGGACCTTGGAGGTCATCTAGTCCAACCCCCTGCTCAGGCAGGAAACCCTATACCATTTCGGACAAATGGCTGTCCAGTCTCTTCTTTAAAAACCTCCAGTGTTGGAGCATTCACCGCTTCTGGAGGCAGGTTGTTCCACTGGTTAATTGTTCTAACTGTCAGGAAGTTTCTCCTTAGTTCTAGGTTGCTTCTCTCCTAGATTAGTTTCCACCCGTTACTTCTTGTCCTGCCCTCAGGCACTTTGGAGAATAACTTGACTCCCTCTTCTTTGGGGCAGCCCCTGAGATACTGGAAGACTGCTATCATGTCCCCCCTCGTCCTTCTCTTCATTAAACTAGACATACCCAATTCCAGCAGCCTTTCCTTATATGCTTTAGCCTCCAGTCCCCTAATCATCTTTGTTGCTCTTCTCTGTACTCTTTCTAGAGTCTCAGCATCTTTTTTACATCGCGGTGACCAAAACTGGATGCAGTATTCCAAGTGTGGCCTTACCAAGGCATTGTAAAGTGGTATTACTCTATTTCGTATTATACTGTAGATCAGGGGTCTTCAAACTTGGCCCTTTTATGACTTGTGGACTTCAACTCCCAGAATTCCTCGGCCAGGCATGCTGTAGCACATTTTTTCCTATGGGTTTCCCCCGCTCCAGACTAAAATGGATGTAAGCCTTGCATGGTTGACTAGGCGCCATGCTATACCTAGTCAGGCAAGGATAAGTTGACATTGAATAACTTGTTGTTCTGCTTTTGGAACCGAACCATTGTCTTGGCCTCATGTGGTGTGACCTAAGCCATCTTATTAAGCCGTGATATTCAAGCAACATTATTATGTGGGGTCTGTTTTGGTTTAGGATTCAGATGGGGAAATGCGCCCACCCACTTACCTATCCATGAAGTTGTTGCATGCGAATCATCTTTTTCCCTTGCTTGAAATTTAAGTGGTAGCATAAGAATAAGTTCAAAGGCGTGTTTTAACATTGCATCTAATGTAGCTCTCCTTGAGCAAATACTAAAAAAAAAAAAAATACAAAGAAGTAATATTAAGCTCATGAGATTGAGATCCTGTGGCCAGCTTGCCATGTTCCTCTCATTTCATCCTAGAAAATGAAACTGGTCATTTTAATGGGCAGCAGGCAAAGAAGCTAGTAAGCTCATTTCACTTCTAACCTTAATAGGGCTTATATATTTTTTCCCTTTTCTTCAGAAGGGTAGCTTAATTAAATTAAGCCAAAGATACATACTGTACAGCAGGTGAAGCCTCCAGCAAGATAAACAGATCAATAAACTAATTTGTGTTTGCTGACTAGAAGAGATTTCTAATTACTAGTGCTCTCTGCTTACCATTTCAGAGGGTGGCAAAGTAATTGAAAGGATAAGAAATCCAATTCTTTGTTGTTTGAGAATTTGTTCCTGTTTAGCGCCCCTTAACTGAGCCGGTAATGCTGACTCGCTTGTCAGATTGAAGGGGATAATTTATTGCTACCTGTCTCAGTTCCCTACTCAGGAGTTGCTTCACATTTTGGTTCAAATAATACTGGTTGGTTAAATTGTTAAAATAACATTAAAACATTAACACTGGGTGATGATAATTAGCATTTTTAAATTTAACATTCTAGCAGTATGTGATCTCACCGAATACCTAACTGCAAACATGGTCCGATTTTTGTTTTGTTCTATTTAGGTACAAAATCTAGATCAAGAAGAGAGGTATAACTGTTTATTTACTCCTGAATAGGGAATTGTTTTGTAGAGAGAAGGCAATACCAAATTCTTGAAGATGAAACAAATTCTTATTTTGGATATTATCGTGATGCCCATAATAATAACGTAGTTAATCAAATGATAGGTAAGAGTTATGTTTCACCAGGGGTTCTGTGCAAATGTGAAATTGCAGGAGCCGTGTGGGTACTTTGTACTCCTTTTCCTCTTGGCATTGCTGCTGTTGGAAATGAATTTGTGCTAAGCTCCAGTAGTATAAATTGTGTATCCGTCTAATTAGACGGTCAATTCTATGTCTGGAAGGAGCACTGAGAGACCACGAGAGATATTAAACAGATTTTTTTTATCTAATCTCAGGGGTTATTGAATATCCATTAATACTACACTCTAACCAGAAACCCATTCTCAGTCTCTACTGATGTTTTACTCCAGAGATCTCCAACCTTTTGGGCACTAGGGACCGGTTCCGTGGAGAGAGGTTTTTCCGCAGACCGGGGGGGGCGGGGGGCGGGGACGTGGTTTTGTGTGCTGCCTGCATCCCGTGGATGGGACTTTGCTTGTTTGTGTGGGCCGGTTGCTGGCATGCTGCGGCCCAGTACCGGTCCCCAAACCAGGGGTTGGGGACCCCTGTTTTACTCAACTTCTGGAGCAACAGTTTGCAATGGTCGTCCCCGGGAATCACTTGGTTAGGGAAAATCCAACGTAAGTCATAGTTGGAAGTCCATAGACAAAGGAATTCTCAGGGAGAGAAAATGACATGGTGCTTGCAAGCGCCAAGGAGAAAACTCCATATTTAAAGAAAAACAAGTTGGCTTGCTTATTGCCAATTTTAATAGCAATAGCACTTAGATTTATATACTGCTTCATAGTGCTTCATATATACAGCACTCTCTGGGTGGTTTACAGAGTCAGCACATTGCCCCCAACAATCTGGGTCCTCCTTTTACCGATTTTGGAAGGAGGGAAGGCTGAGTCCATCTTGAGCCTCGTCCGGATCGAATGCCAGGCTGTGGGCAGAGTTAGCCTCCATTGCCACATTCTAACCACAATTAATGTTTTCCCTGTCCCTTTGTTTCTCCTTAATTTTCAGCCCTGGCCCAGCGTGTCCAATCTTGGTAAAGATTTCATTGACCGCCTGCTCACGGTGGATCCCGGCGACCGGATGACAGCACTTCAAGCCTTAAAGCATCCCTGGGTGGTAAGCATGGCGGCCTCGTCTTCCATGAAGAACCTGCACCGCTCCATCTCTCAGAACCTCCTCAAGAGGGCGTCGTCTCGTTGCCAAAGCACCAAATCAGCTCAGTCCACCCGCTCCAGCCGTTCCACCAAATCCAACAAGTCTCGCCGGGTGCGGGAGAGGGAACTGCGAGAACTGAATTTGCGGTATCAGCAACAGTACAATGGCTGACAGCTCAACAAGAGACTATTTCGCTTCCTTCTTTTCGTCCTTGGGGCGCGTTCCGCAGGGTGCCCACCCAGTGCTCCAGCTGCCTTATTTCTTCTCTGAAAGCTCAGTCTTTGGGTCTGTCTTTCTGTTTTGAAAGAAATGGATATCTTGGGACATTGGCGCCTTTGAGAAAATGCCGTACCTGGGCAGGGTCCGTACAGTACCTCTGCCATGGTGGGAAATGAGGAATGTCTGTTTTTGACCTTCCGGGGTCAAGTCCTGATCTGATGGTCTGAAATACTGGAAACCCATGGAAGGGAGAATCCTTACTCAGTTTGAAACCCTTGCTGCCACTGCTTATTTAATGCCAAAAGTCCATTGTTGTTGGCACAGTGTCTGATGGTTGAGAGAGTTAGAAGGCGATCCTCTGCCCACTTACCTGGAAATAAGCTTGATTAAATTAATGGGGCTGACTTCTGCATAGATGCATATAGGAATACACACTAGGCTCACACACTTAAGATCTGGAATCACCTGGAGCTCGAGGCACTTCCAGGAGTGCACAAAGGGATAATCAATTTTCTTTACCAGTGCGACCTCTTGGACTGTGCTAAACTTTTTTTTTTTAGAGATTCTAGTAACATTTAAAGTTTGGGGGGGGGGCGGGATGTTCTCTAGATCTGGGCCAACATTTAGCTGGAAATGGCTTGGGATGAGCTTTGTTCTTCCTTCTTGCCTCTTATGTATTTGTGGCATTGCTTTGATCTTCATTTTGGGGTGTGTTTTTTTCACTTAACATTGGGATGAATTGTTATAATTCTTCTTATCATTCCAAGTCAGCCAAAGCTGCAGGATCTGGATCAGCATTCCACATTCCCAGAGACTGCAAGAACCTTAACAACTTTTGTCTTCCAACATCATATGGTACCAGTAGATGTCCTGTTACAGTGACAGAATGAGCAGTAGAAAACTCTCATCAAACGTTGTGGTCGAAGTTTGACTGTTAGGCCTGCCTATAGAATGTGCAGAGAATACAACTTAGACTCGTTAACTTACATAGTTTAATGAGATCCACAAATATTCTACACTGCACAGACCCCAAAGGATTAACCCATTTTTTTAAAAAAATTCTACAGTTGCAAACAAAGAGTCCAAAACCAAAACCAGTAATCCTACCGTAGCCATGTTTTAAATAAAGTCAGGTGAAGCAATGCAAATGATTATAACAAGAAGATTTGCACATTTATCAAAATGTATCTTCAAAATCATTAACCAACTTGGAGGGAAGTTGAATTCTTCTATCCTTGTTTAAGCCTGATATACAGCCAAATGGAATTTTGACAATAGCATCAATCCTTTCATTTCAAATGGCGTGGAGAATCTGGTTTTAATGGCTCCATGTAGACAGTGCATCTACCTGCACGTACAAAGCTAGCACATCAGGGAGCAGAGGCACCAGATCTGTATTAGCAAAAAAGGTTTGCAGGCTGTGGGAATGGATTTGGAGTGGCACCCCCTGCCTGCATGGTGAAGTGGTCCAATTAATTCTGCGACCTCATTCTGCAGCATAGGAAGACCCCCTTGTGAAGCAAAGGCTGGCAAAAGACCATCTGGAGTTTCCCTAGTAGTTGAACCTAGCTTTGAAAATAACCATCCCGAGATGCTTTTAATTCTCTACGTCAGCCCAAGTGGCGTTTAGTTGAGCGTTTTGTCCTCTCGATCTTTTTCTCTCCTTTTCCAGATTGGAATTGTGGCCAAGACAGCTAAAAAGTGCCTTTTATCAAGAAACCAACTCCTTTATAACCTGTGGCAGCTCCTGTTTTGCAACCAACACAGATTTCTTTAATGATCATTAACTGGCGGTGTAAAGTTTAGCATTTTCATCAGTCTTGATATTCAAGGGATTTTATCACGTTGGGCAGTTAAATGCCACTGGATTTTATGAGCATTATGAGCCTAAAGATACTTTTTACTCCTGTGAGTGATGATTCTAGAGGTGTCCCTGCAGCTCATTTTTTACATGTACTTGAGCAATGCATTATTACACTTTGGATTTATCTCTACTCCTGTTACTAAGCACACCTTGTGTAGAATTGGTTTGTCAGGCCAGGGTGCCATCTAGTGGTTCAGGACACTCTTTGCCTGTCAGATCAATTAGTGCAAACGTCTATTAACGCTTGATTTCATATCCTATTATTGTTTATCATAATTGGCATACCGTAAATCATATTTTGCTAGCTGTTGGGCCATACCAAATTTCACATTGATGTTTGCATCAAAGGTGCTTCTTCTTTTTCAAAGAAAGTCCAGTTGTCTCTTGAAAAAGCACCTTTGGGACAACCATGACCTGGATGACTGAACATTTCTATGGATGTTGGCCTTTGCAGTATTTATTTGACTCTTCAGAAGATTCTTGGGTCTGGGGTAGAGATTTCTTTTAACTCTTCTTTGTTCCATTCCTTCTGGATAAGATGCCAATTTGACCCCCTGCTTGTCCATGGATATCATTGCTATCTAAGCATAGAGGCGAGAGATTCCCGCGAAGGATGGCTAACTGTAGCCTGCTAAGCCTGTTATAATGATAAGCAAATCATTCACAAAGTGGTATTTTTGTTTTTAAACGCAGGCCACAATTCCTAAGACAAGAAAAAATGATGTTTATCCTGGATAACTGTTAATCCACACTTCTTCCTCTCCCGTTGCAGTTCCTTTTGGTGTTTAGCTGCTAAGTTGATTTATCATACGTACGCAATAACAACCCTTGAATACTGTCCTGATCTTGAGATTAGGTGGTGTCCTTGCTCAAGTTCCCTTTTCTCACTCTTGGAAAAACTAAGCATTGTAAATATACTGGAACTTAGCGACACTGTGTTAGTTTGAAATCCATTTGTGTCTTGGAGAAAGAATGCAAAGTGAGGGTTACGCTCGGATTTGCTAACAATGGGACTCTGAGGAGATGCTATAGATCAGAAGTCACTTCTGGCCCACATTTTGCCACTAGAAATATTTTCTTTTTAAGTCCTGTATTTGAATATCAGTGGGTCCTTTATGCCAGTCTCTTCCTGTCACCTTCTAAGGGCTCATTGGACTAGAGCCACAGTAAGAAGTGTCATTGTGTTACTGCCGAGTAGGAAGAAACATGAGATCTTTTTCTGGGAGAGCGATTTGAAAGAAGACTGTCTGGAGCCAAGCATCTCTGTATTCCACAATGTCAGGATATTTAGCTTTTATCAGGCACTCTAATTATGAAGGCCAAGGGGTCGTCTACCTTTAAACTGTCTTTTTTTTTAATCAGGAATTCTTGCACTTTATCCTATTCCAATAATTTTATAACATTTTCCTACGAGCCACGTGTTTTCAACATTTCCCAACATTTGAAGCATAAATTCCAACGTTTCCCAACATTTCCATTGAATCCCAAGGCAGTGCTTTAACACTTCTGGCTTTTTAATGATTTTATTCTCCAGTGGGAGAAAAATCGAATTTGGAAATGTGACTGGGACTGTACAGTAATTTACAAGTTAGTCAGAGCGGCACTTCTCGTGAAATTATTGCCAGCAAGATAGTCCTCTCCCGGTGAGGACCACAGTCTTCGTCTGCTTACTAACACGTGGTGCACCAACATGGATTTCCCTGCAACTGGTGGAGAGGATATGACAGGAGATCGTTTTAAGGAGGCTTTCTACGTCTGCCATAATGCCTAAGTCGGCCTTTAAGTGTTCGTCTCATAAATGACCAGGATTGTTGTGAGTGGATGGGTAAATACAGGGATGAAGATGGAATTGAAGTAGTTTGTGTTCTTCTGAGGCTTTGTAAACAGAATTCAGCAGCTGGAGAACTTCAAGAAAACGCATTTGGGAATGGGATCAGCTGCATAAATCCACCCCTGTAACTTTGCCAATACTTTCAAAAACTTGCCTTTATCTCAAGAGTGATATAAATGCCATTTTTGCCACTTTAGTGCCTTATTTAAACCACTTAGTCATTTACTTTTGGAAACCCAGGACTTAATTACAGCGAGTCATAGTCCAAAGAACCACTTTGCTGATGATGCACACTTAGTAAATCCAGACTAGTTCCCTTTCTCTCCGTGTTGTGTTACAGATGGCTTTTGAAACTCAGTGTGTCAAGGGAAGTTTGATGTAACACAAGGGACTCCTTTGTTCCAAGGAGGGGGGAAACCATTGCAAATCTGAGTGGCCGTTTTTTGGACTGCTGGCTGTCTCTTTGGGCCCCATCTGATGTCACGGAAGCAGAAACAATACAAGCAAAATGTGAAATTCGCCCTTGGAAAGAAAAATCTGGTGCCTGCCCTGCTTTTAATTTTTCTCCGCTCGGTTCAGCAAGCCACCTTTTTTCCAAACCATGTATCTTAGGGAGGCAGTCTTATAGATGCACTGAAGTGCTAGATCAGGGGTGTCAAACTGCCGGCCCACGGGCTGGATGCGTCATGCTGAAAGCACGCCCACCCCAGCTCCGGCAATGGGGAAAAAGCCACGACACATCACGTGACGTTGCGGTACTTTGACACCCCTGTGCTAGATAGACAGTAGCTGGCCAAGATACTAACAAGTAGTCCTCGGCTTAACAACCATTCGTTTAGTGACAGTTCAGAGTTAGAACGGCACTGAAAAGGGTGACTTGGGACGCTTTTTCACACTTCAGTTGCAGAATCTTCAGGGTGATGGGATCAAAATTCAGGCACTTGGCAATCAGGATGTATTCGCGATAGTTGCGTTATCCCGTAGTCGTCATCTCACCCTCTGCAACTTTCCCACAAGCAAAGTCAGTGGGGAAAGCCTGATTCCGTTCACGACCCACTGAACCATTGCAATGATTTGCTTCACAACGGCGGCAACAGAGATTGTAAAATGGGGCACGGCTCCTTTAACCGCAGAAAATGTAGGTCACAGTTGTGGTTGTTAAAGTCGAGGGTGTCCTGTAATTCTGGGTACAGAGAGTGTGTTAGCAGCTGTACGGTGCTGGGGTTTCATTGAGACCCATTAAGAGTTTTTGTCACCAATTAAGGCTTGATAGGCAACCTCAGGGCTGCCTGGAACCCAACGGAAAATGATATTATTCCTTTCAGATCAGTAGGATTGGGGTTGGGAGGGGGTACTTTCCAAATATTCTGTACTCCAGCAGCCCCCGGTTATATCCTGCTGCTTTCCTGCCAATATCTGTGTGCTGTGAATGTGTCACTTTTGGCACTAGGGCAGGGATGTGTTAACCTTGGCAACTTTGTGGGCTTCAACTCAGCACGGCTGGCTGGGGAATTCTGGGAGTTGAAATCCACAGGTCTTAAAAGTTAACAAGATTGAGTAGCCCTGCACTACAGTCTCCTCTGGAAATCCTGCGAGGCAGGATTAAATGAACTTAGTCTGACTTTACAGATACTTCGCCTCACTGCCATAACATCAACCTTGTCAAAAAGAATTGTTTCTGGAACGTCCCTTACCTCTTTTTCATAGGTCAGCGCGGCTTCCCTTCTCTACTTTTCTCCCGAGTCGTCATATCTGTGATTTTTGTCTTTGGTGCCTTTGGGGATTTTTTTATTTTTTATTTTACACGATGGAATCTCTACTTTTTTTAGAGGGTGATTTGATGCATGACAGTTAACCTGTAATGTTGAAATTAGTGTATGGAATTATTTATTTTGTGTATTCATTTGGAACTGTAACCTTTTATTCAGTAAAACGTTGATCCTCACAGAGTGGTGAAGGATTTGTTTGTGCGCACGCGTGTGTGTGTGTGTGGTTGTAATACATGCTGTAATAAAAGGCAGGCTTTTTCAGATGCGGACGTGCACTTCTGAACTCAACTTAGTGGACTGTGTCGTACGTATTTGAGGGAGGGGGTTATGTCACAACTTTGAGCGGCCGCTAAGTCAGTCATCGCAACTCGAGGATTATTGTAGTCTGCTTCCTTTTATTATGACAGAGGATCACTGGAGGAAGTTTTTTTTTTTCTTTGAAATGAAAACCGATGTGTTTTTTTTTTCTCTTCCATATCTCAGTTGCAAGAATGTGTGTTGATATATTTCCTACGTTGCGAGGAAGTCCCAGTGACAGCGTTTGTCTTGTGTCTCCCAGGGACGTCATCAGTTTCTAGCTACCACTTGATCAATCCAGTTGCGGAATTTGGAGACTCGGGTATACACGGCAGGAGTCCGGACGTTACAGCTGGGGCTTCCCCAGGAGACGATCCCAATCAGATACCAGGCTGAGCCCTTCTTGGTCACCAGAGGGCCACCAGAATCACCCTGAAAGGACAGGAAAGAAAAGCAAATGCTTTTAAGAAAAAAAAACCTCTTTTTTTTTTTTTCTGCCTGGGGTCAGGAAAACTAACCCACGTGGAGCCCAATTTGTGCCAAAGGTGCTTTTTCAAAAGGCAACTGGACTTTCTTTGTTACTTCCTTGAAGACGTTTTTGCTTTAATAGTAATAATAATAATAATAATAATAGTAGTAGTAGTAGTAGTAGTAGTAGTAGTAGTAGTAGTAGTAGTAGTAGTAGTAGTAGTAGTAGTAGTAAAGTTGGAAGGGACCTTGAAGGTCATCGAGTCCAACCCCCTGCTCAGGCAGGAAACCCTATACCATTTATTTATTTATTTTATTTATTAATTATATTTCTACCCTGCCCTTCTCCCTGCGGACTCAGGGCGGCTTACAACCATTGAAAAACAAATACATAAATACAAAAATACCAAATTTAACATGTTAATTAAAATGAAATATTATTCTAAGATCAAAAATTCGAAATATTTTTTTTTTTTAAATTATTTTAAAACCAAATTAAAATAACCCTTAGGCCAGTCCTGCTAACTTGAATAGCCATGGCTATTCAAATGGCTGTCCAGTTTCTTCTTAAAAACTTCCAGTGTTGGAGCATTCACCGCTCCTGGAGGCAGGTGGTTCCACTGGTTAATTTTCATCCAACGAAGTTTCTTGGACGAGAAGCAAAACGTCTTCCAGAAAAAAAACAAAGAAAGTCCAGTTGCCTTTTGAAAAAGCACCTTTGGGACAAACATGACCTGGATGATGGAGAATCTCTCATAGACGGCCCAATTTGTATTTGAAGAAGAGGCCTCTGGGGAAATCCAGGATTGCAGCTAGACTGGAAAACCGAAATAGCATCCTGGAAGAAGACAGCAGTGCCAAGAAAATGACATAGTCGTGTCCGTGATGCCACCAGGAGTTGACCTCAACCCAAAGAAGATTAATTTGATCTTAAAAAACAACAACAACTCTTTGAAGCTCTTCAGGGCCTCATCTTTAGATCATGATTGTCATTCTGGTATTCTTTGAGTGAGTGGAACTCTTAAGACCTCTTCCAACAGGGCCAAAGGAGTGAAAATCTGAAGAGTATTACTGGGTGTATTTCTCTACCTTGCCAAAATAAAATCCATGGCTGCACACCAAGAACCTCCCTCTCAGAGTTTAATACGCTGCCCTGATAAGCTTATAATAGTAATATAATAGTAATAATAACAATAACAACAATAATAATAAAATAATAATAGTAGTAGTAGTAGTAATAATAAAGTTGGAAGGGATCTTGGAGGTCATCTAGTCCAGGGCTTTTCAATCTTTTCATCCATTGTACCACTTTTAGGATATGGCAACATCTGAGTACCACCAGTCGCCTAGCAAGGTGTCAAAAACTTGATAAAGTACAGGTAGTCCTCGACTTACAACAGTTCGCTTAGTGACTGTTTAAAGTTACAATGGCACTGAAAAAGGTGCCCCCCCCAAGCCACAGCCGAGCAAGACGCCTGCGCACCCGGCCGCGCTCTTCCTCCTGTCCGAGGTTTTCATTGTTGTGAGCATTTCTGTTGAGGATTGGCAGCAGGGGTGGGGTGGGGGGTGTTTGGTTTTTATTTCCCCCCGTCTGCTGGTGGTTGCAGCAGGTTTTGGTCACTTCACATGACCCTGGGACACTGTGACCATCATAAATATGAATCAGTGGCCAAGCATCTGAATGTAAATCTCAAGACCCTGGAGATGCTGCAACATTCCAGCTGATCGGCGCTTCTTCTGGGCTCAGCCGAGCTCCAGCTGGAGCCTGGCGCTGATCCTGGCGCTTCCGCTGAGCCCTGACAGCCCTGCAGCTCCAGCCGTCTCTCGCTCAGGCTTGTGCGGTGCTGCCACCGGTTCAGCTCATTCCCCTCCCCCGCTACCACTTTTCTAGGATGGTCGCGTACCACCTGCCAGGTGCCAATGTACCACAGGTGGTACCCCGTACCACTGGTTGAAAAGCCCTGATCTAGTCCAACCCCCTGCTTTTTACAGAGAACCTTACATGGCAGGACGTGGAACCGGCTCCGCCAGCACATATCATAGAACTGGTGATAGTATTGGAGTGTTTTTGCTGGCACTCACTTGCCGACACCAGGGGAAGAGCGACTTGCTGCAATATGGTTGCAGGTTCATTTGCTGTCAGAAAGAAAGAAAGAAAGAAATCAGTGTGGAGGAAGCAACCAGCTGGAACTGTCAGATTGAATTAAAGAAGGCAGGCTGGTGTCTTTGCTTTTCTCAGCCTGCCTGATTCCAAATGGTCACTTACAAGACAGTCTGTCCCGTCCCCAACCAGTTGTGGCGCACTTTAAACCTGCGGGTAAGGCCTCATTGGGAGAAGGCAGACAGACTGGAGACACATACGCATTCAGGTCTACTGGAGCAGAAAGCTTCAAGAGGGTGATGTCATTATTTATATTGTAAGAGTCCCAGGAAGGATTGGTGATCACCTGGAAAACAGCAGGAGTGGAGGGAGAAACCTTAAAAGATTAGCCTCTGCTTGATTTAAGATCTTAGACGTCCATCACTCCCTGGTAGGCTCGGGAGAGCTTTTCCCATCCCAATACCAAGATTATCGTATCAGCAATACGATTATGCAAGACTGACAACTGCTGATATTTCTGAATGGAAATATCTGGTGTCTGTATGTCGCCTTCAGATCTTAATTTAAAATCACAGATTGTGGGAGTGCTATCTTTTCCTTTGTTTAGAATCTCTTAAAGAAAATAAGTCATAAGGAGAAAGAAAATAAGACTTAGCAAAGCCAACCGCCCTAATTTGCAAACCAGATTTTATAACTTAATGTATAGTGAACAAATTAGGCCAACAAGCCATGGCTTAGCATAACTGTTTGTCATGACATCCACCACTATGGGGTTGCATCGCTCTGTGGGATGAGCATCAATAAATAATTTTAAATTGTTTCCATTACAAACCACATATGATTAGAAACTGATTGGGAGGGAGGAACCCCCCCCAAAAAAGACGGTGATCACGTGATCTCACTTCTATCCCTGATACCTCAATGTGCTTTCCCTTGCATGATGCACTCTTTGGTCATTTGGACATGGTCCCAAATGAGCCTCTCACCTTGACTATGGATCGCCGTTGGGCTGGCGCAGCATTATCGTATCTGTTATACAGTCCAAAGTAAGCAAAATGTGTTCCCGCTCTAGAGAAATAAAAACACAAACCATGTCTAACGTGCTATTGTGACCTTTTTCGCTCTGATGCATACATGCGGCTAAGCTGAATGTAGCATTGAGACATACTGTGTGCTGGAGCAAGAAGAGGTAGGCTAAAGATAATAGGATAGGACAGGATAGAAAATAGAACAAAAGAGAATAGAATAGAATAGAATAGAATAGAATAGAATAGAATAGAATAGAATAGAATAGAATAGAATATGAAAATGGGGACAATAGAACAGAACAGAACAGAACAACAGAACAGAATAGAATAGAATAGAATAGAATAGAATAGAATAGAATAGAATAGAATAGAATAGAATAGAATAGAGTAGAGTAGAGTAGAGTAGAATAGGAATAGAATATTGGCCAAGTGTGATAGGACACACAAGGAATTTATCTCTGGTGCATAAGTTCTCAGTATTCAGACATAAAAAAACAAAGTGATAGGTCTTAAATCATAAATACGTAATAAATAGGCTATCCTTAATAGATAGCCTCTGTTGAGATTCAAACTCTTGAATCTCAGATCATTTTGTTGATTCAGTAATTCAGAAAAGGGATAGAATAGTTTGGAGATATTGATGGAGAAAGAGATGATTAAATCAGAGAAGACCTTTTGATGGACAGAGGCCAAAGGAGTGGTCTTTCACGGCTAGAATTCTCTTTCACTTTTATGGGAGGGATAAAATCTTAGAGCAGGGCTGTCCAACTTTGGCAACTTTTAGACTTGTGGACTTTCCAAATAAGGATGAAACGCGGTGCCTCTAGGACGTGATCAATATAACAAGAACAGGGAAAGGATCTACTTACTTCACTTTGCAGTGAGCAGCAGTAACAACCCAATTCTGATTTATCAGGGAACCACCACAAAAATGGCCACGTGAGCTAGTCTGGAAAAAAAAATTCAAATAGCACAGATTTGGAATGCACGAAGGTTAAAATGCATCAAGAAAACAGGCTGTTGGGCAAAATACGTTCCTTATTTTTCCTTCCTTGCTTCCCCTTTTCATTTTTTTGAGGACTGAACTAAACGGAACAGGAAAAAAACAATCTGCAGTTCACCTTTTCCAACCTGAACAAGTCCCAAGTATGGATACGAAGGAATTCTAAAGCAGGTCCTGTTGGCACTTAATTTGAGCATTCTTCTCACTTCGGATGCATAGGAGCAGCAAATAAACCTGTCTAAATCTGTCTTCAAAAAAATCCAACTCTAGCAGGAATCCAAAATAAATGTACAGTACTAAAAGTTGCATACAAATAGTATCAATTAATTTTTTTTTAAAGTTTGTAAAACGGAGAAAGGTTTTTAAAATGTAAATGAACTGGGGGTTTTTTTAAATCAAAGATGATATTATTATTATTATTATTATTATTATTATCGTTGTTGTTGTTGTTGTTGTTATTATTATTATTATTATTATTATTATTATTATTATTATTATTATTATTATTATTATTATTATTATTATTATCTTTGATTTAAAAAAACCCCAGTTCATTTACATTTTAAAAAAATCATTTTCAGGAATTCTGGTGAAGATTTTTATATGGGAAGGATGCCTACAAGTGCCTGCATATGTTCTGAAGGTCAGCAAAACTGAGACTTCCATATGTTTTTAAAAAATGTAGGAATACTTTGTTGTTAACAACAACAAAATTTTAATCATTTATTCTGGGGCAGCCTCAAGTCTACCCTACCCTATGCTCACCTATGTACTAATATTATGTCTTAAAAGGATAACTTTGTTATGCCTCTTGTTCAGTTGCTTGTCTATTTTTACGAATGACAGACTTACTGAAACAATCCAGAGTTTAAACTGGGATTTGTAGACCTGCGGCGTCTTTTTCCCCACTTCAAGGACTGTTGTGAGGAAAATACCCATGTAAGGAAGGGGCCAAAACAATGGAGTATCCCTT
>NW_015386903.1:629108-647756 GCF_001527695.2 Protobothrops mucrosquamatus
CTTTGTGCCTTAGGAGAAAAACATCTGCCACTACCTAAGGTTGAACGCTCAACCTTCCAAGTGGGAGGTGAACGTCCCCATGCCGCTCTACCTTCTAACATAGTCAGTGTCCTTTATTGTGTCCACATTTTGACTCACTTCACACCTGACAACAACCTGGTGTTCAACCTCTATCTTCTTCCATTCCGGGGTCCTCGGGCAGATTCAACTTGCCTGCTGTGTCTAAAATGCAGTTCAGCATCTTGGATGTCCCGCTCACTCCTGACCTAACAGGGACCGGGGGAGGGGGATCTCCTTACCTGCAGCGAGACTTGCCACGGCCAAGAACCACGAATGGCATTCACCCCGTTGATAATTCTGTCTTTCACATTGGGTTTAATGGATGGGGTCCCACAACCTATGACAAGACAAAGAGAGAGTGAATCTGTTAAGTATCTCAGGTCTGGACTGAGTAGCCTTCTGTGATGGACAGGAAGCTTGGGGAGGATTGTTCAGATTTGTTCCCTTGCTGCCTACTCTTGACAAGCTCAGAGGAACCAACAGCTACAGGCAAAGGATTGGTTGTTACGCATTAGGCTACGGAATAGGGGCACTTTTATTTTTCATGTTGTGAATGCCCTAATTGGCCTTTGAGATTTGATGCATGTGGCAGGGCTCACATTCTGAAAATTTGCAAGACAAAGTAGGGCAAAAGTGGACCTGATTTAACTCCCCGTGAACGTCCATTTCAATCTAAGTGAACTCTCCTCAACATTGCTTCCTATGCATTTAATCATATGATCGTCTACATATAACACTAGATAGCAGAGCAATTTTTAATAAAAGGCACTGGTGGAGTTGGAAAAAGCATTCGAAGGAAGGCAATGGCAGGGCTGTTTTAACTGCCAGGAAACTACCTGGATGCCTCCTTGACATCATTGACAGTTCCTCTTTGAAGAAGAATACCAGAACCCTGCCCCCCTGCTGTCCACCCCCCCACCCCGAGTTGTAGCTGGAAGCACTCTGCCTTTCCCAGCCTGTTGCTCTTTTTTGCACGGGAAGACCTTCGTGCAAGCAGGCCTGTGAATTAAGCAACGTGTGTTGTGTGCTTGTGCCTAATGTGTTGCAAGCAAAGAATTTAGCATTCTTCCCCCCATAGGAATTGCATACTCCATCAGTCGTGATGAAAGAATAGGAAGTAACCAACCAACCAACCTAGAAAGGCGACACATGTTTTACTCACCACAGGCAGCATCAAGGAGTGCTAAGTAAGTAAGAGCCAGCCACAGGAAAGTCATTTTGGTTGCTACTCCCAGGAGCTTTCGGTCCCCGGCTGCTGCTACTGTAGGTTTTTATTGCTATGACCCGTGGCACTACGCCAGGTGTAGTTGACTTCCCCTCCCCTCATCCTTGGATTGATGATAGTAGGAGCAGACTAAATTTAGTTTTGGTTGCATGACGCAGGTGTCTTGTCAAGGACGTTTCACCAACAGTGCCACAGAGTTTGCAAATAACACCTGTTTCCCATAACGGTTTTTTTTCTTTCTTTCAAGCTGAACAACAGACTCAAAGGTCTATATTGGCCGTTGGTAAAGTTTCAGGCTTGGCTTAATCATCACCCCTGTCTTCTTTTCACCCAACCATTTCTAAGCCTTCGCTTCTTTCTCTGGGGGTCTCCCGTAACATCTTATCATCCTTTCTCCAGGAAACCTGGAGTCTCTAACTGGGGCCCTTTCTGGGAACGCCGTGTGTCGTTGCCTGTGATTTAGCTCCATTCTGTAGACCTGCTTTCCTGGTGATGCCACTGCAGATGTCAAAACAGAACACTTACTCAACTTTTTAGGAATTGGGCCATAGGCAAGCATTCTCTGAAAGGAAGTGGGCTGGAGAGAGAAAACCTGTTGCTCATGTATGTCTTTTGCAAAACCAATGGGGATGTCCTAGTTTGAGTTAAAAAAAAAAATCCTCTTTTTAAAGGAAACTGGCCCCTGCCAAAGAGATTTTCTTCTTCTTCTTCTTCTTCTTGGGGATCTTATTGACTGAGTGGGGATCCTGTGCATTTGTCCTGAAGCTGTCTTACCTTTATACGAGACTATATGGACTCACGATGAGCCTCCTTCAAGGGACACCAGCCAACCAGACTACGGAAGCTCTGGAGGCCAAAGTGATTCCCACCGTGTTCCTCACTGTGTGCTTCCTGATTGGGGTTCCTGGCAATGTTCTTGTGATCTGGACCGTCCTTTCCAAATTCCCCCAGCGCTCCTTCACCATTGCCCTCATCCTGAACTTAGCTGTGGCTGACTTAATGGTAATGCTGACTGTGCCTTTCTGGACTTACTATTTCATCAAAGGTTGGGTTTTTGGGGACTCGATGTGCCGGTTCCTCATGTACCTTGTGTATGTGACAGTCCACACCAGCATCTTCTCCATCACGTTAATCAGCCTCCACCGCTTCGCGGCCGTGGTCCTTCCACTTGCTTCCCAAAGATGGCGGAAGCCGAGGGAGGTGCATGTGACCATGCTAGCCGTTTGGTTGCTAGCAGGGGTTCTCTCCTGCCCGTCCTTGGTATTCTCATCCAGAGAGATGCCTAAAGGAAAATGCTCGGATGAATTTTATGACACTGAGAACCAGCGCCTTGCGGTGAACATAGCGGAGACACTGTTTGGCTTTGTGATCCCTTTTGCCGTGCTGGCAGTCTGCTACACTTACGTGGCGAGGAAGATTCGGACCCTGAAAAACCACAAGGAAATGAAAACCGGGAAGCTGATCGCTGCAGTAGTCGGAGCCTTCTTTGTTTGCTGGCTTCCTTATCACATCTTAAACCTCATCACCATCTCTGCGTTGCTGTTGAGGCATGCCAAGCCCAAGGTCAGCCAGGACTTACTTGAGTCCATTCAAATGTTAACCAACATTCATGGGGCGGTGGCCTTTGTAAGCAGCTGCCTCAACCCTATCCTCTATGCCTTTGCAGCACGGAGTTTCCGCGGCGGGCTACGCGAGACTAATTTTGCAAAACTATTTGAAAAACTGCGCAACGACACCGAGGAAAAATGAACTAAGGACAATACTGTTTCCATGCAGACTTCGTAGTTCGAGAACAGCCGGGAGCAAACTGGATAGTAAAACTCTTATTTTCTGAGTTGAATGTAATGGTTGCATCTAGAAAGGACTATAAGGGAAGGTTTTAGAGATGTTGAGGATAGAGAAGCTGAGGTGAGAACAAAGGTCTTCAGAGAACTGTTTTAGTTGGGAATATTGGCGATTCCATGATAGCAATTTGGGTTGGCTTTATTTTCTCCTGTGTACCTTGTTTGATTATTATTGTTTCATTTGTTTTCCCCAAGTAGTTATATTGCTCTACTTCTCCCCTCAGACCAATCCTACAGAAGGAATTAGTAATGTTTGCTTCTTATGGCTTACTGTATCCAGGTCTAACCTAACTGTTGTTAGACCTTATTCGAATTTAAAGAGGATGCACAAACAAATTTTAGCTCATTATCCCGACTTATCTGCTTAATTAATCTTGAATTAATTTCTGGCTTATCAATAACAAAAGGAATTTAGTTCATAGGGAAAAGTGTCTCCCAGCTGAGTCAAAGCAGGCAAAGATGCTCTATGAACACAGTAACTCTTCCCCTTCCCCCCCCCATTTATAATATTCAAGGTGATAATGGGACACTGAGGAACCACCAACAAGTATGATGTGTTGCTGGTACAGTATTTAATAGAAACACTGAAGTAAAACCTTCTCATCTTTCTTCAACTTCCAATGAGAAGTTGAAGGAGAAACACATGGTTTGCCCTTCCTGCCAAGTCATGGTTTATTTTTGCAAGGTTTGCCACCATTAGTTGAGTCATACAACTGATTAAGTCATGATGGTTGTGTTCACACACCATGCGGTACCAACCTCAAACCAGATTATAGTTTAGTGCAATGTATGAATTTCTTCAGTGACTCAGGCGTGGCTACATAAAATCATATTTTAATGTGGATCGGATCAATGTGAGATGAAGCACTTCCGTGCATTTGTTGAATTCCCCTTGAGTGGTAATACTACCACCAGAAAAAAATCCAATTAGAACCTGATAAGGTATAAGGGTCTGGTAAACAGTTCCTGAAAAATGCATCTTTTGTGGTCAAATTTCCTACTTTACTTCTGCAATGCATTACTTCCTATTGTGATTTCAAATATTATACAGCAAGAACCTGTTTTTCTTGGTGGTGGTTAATAGACAGGATTGGCTACCAGTTTTCTTGATATTTATAGTCTCTGGAACCAAATCCCATTCCACTAAGTCTTTAAAATAGTTAATTAAAACATTTTAACCCAATTCCAACTGTTGTTTGCTTTCTTCCTGCTTCTCAAGACAATTCACGCTCAGTATTTTATTTATGAGGGGTGTATTGTTTTAATTCTGCATCACTTTGAACAATTGCAAAGAACGGATGTAAAAAGCAGCTAGTGACTAACAGTGGGGCTGCTGCTGACCATTAATAAGTGCCCCACATTATTTCCCACAGTATATGGAATATAGCAAATATGGCTGTCCCAGAAAATCAAGTTGGCTACTGCAGTTGGAAACGGAATGGAACACAATTCAGTTACTATTTGTCTGAAAAATATGTGTGCAAAAATCACACTAGACTCTTCTGTTGATGCCTCTTATCAGTTTCATGGATTGCAGTTGCTGGTGATTACCTGAAGTTAAGGCTTTCTATGGCTAGTAGCTAGGATGGCCATAGATTATTTTCAGTACAAGAGGAAACACAGTTCTTGATAACAATTGATGGGGAACATGAGCAGTAGGATATTATGTCCCTTGGTTGGTTTCTCCTAGGCATCTATTTGGCCATTAAAGAACACAGAGCTAGTCCAGATTAACCTTTGCTCTGATCTATCAAGGCTGCTCTTATGATTTTTTGCATGTGCCTGTTGTTGAAGGAAAAGTCTTCATCAGGGTCCAGTCCAAGCCGGGAATAAACAACATGGTGACTGCTTTAGAAAGAAGGTTGTCGTTTATTGAAGAAGAGAGCCAGACAGAAAGATGGCTCTGGAAGAAAAGAGAGTGAGCCCATGTAGGGAGTGGGTTTTTATACCTTCTTGGGCTTTTGTTTGGAGTTGTTCCTGTGTCATGAACTTTGACCTGAGTCTGAGTGTGCCTTTCTAGTATTCTGATGGTGGTGGGTTAATCCTATTATGCCCTGTCTTAGAGTTTGGGTGGGATATGTAGATTTTAAGGATCTCAGTCTTCCTGATCTCTTCAGCTTCTAGCTGGAGGGCTCCAACCTTCCTGAATGGATTATTACATCTGCATTTCTAAAAGCTGGTTTCTACTGAGTTGTCTGGCTGGGGTGTGTGTGTGGAGAAGTTTCTGCCTTTTTAAAGATCTTCTCCATTATTTTTTTTTGGGGGGGGCAAATATATTCTGCATTTTTAATATCCCCAAAAATATTTCTTTTCTCTGGATTGTTCCCACACTGTGTTGTCATCTCACTTTAAATCATATATTCTTGACCTATGCTTGGGAATGCAGAGTTTCAAGTACATCCTAACTTAGTGGGTAGAAGAATTTAGTTCATATGGAAAAGTGTCTCCCAGCTGAGTCAAAGCAGGCAAAGATGCTCTATGAACACAGTAACTCTTCCTCTTCCCCCCTCCCCCATTTATAATATTCAAGGTGATAATGGGACAGTGAGGAACCACCAAGGACTTCTCCTCCCTTCCCCAGTCTGAAAACTTGCTTAGAAGAATATTTGTGACAGTAGGTGATTGGGAACAAGTCTGATGTGTTGCTGGTACAGTATGACTCAGAGGAACTCTTTTACTCCAAAATTATTGCATGTAATAGGATAAACAGTGAAGTCTGTCCCAAAGGTTTAACATAGCCAGGGCAAAAGTATTAGAAGGAGGCTGCGGAAGCGTTTCCCAACTCTGCATTACTAACCATTGCAAAAGAGTTTCTTTCACACGGCTCTTTCTTTTTCTTTTACAAGACTCTTTAGACGTTCTAGATCTGCAAGTCAGTACAGACTAATTGCAGTCACAAGGCTAACTGGATAAACTCTGGCTCGGTGGCAGTTGTTTCGTCATTAATGCCAGGACACTATTTATTTTCAACTCTGTCCAGTAAAGAAGCTGAATTTCAGCACTGCCGCGTGGAGAATGGGGAGCGATAGTCATGACACAAAAAGAGAGTTGGATTGTCCATCTCCCTTAAGGCCTGGAGTGCTGGTGTTTGAATACTAACCTCTTAGTAAGATCCGGACTGGATGCTTTCTTGCCAATGAAGCATTTGCCAGGAATGTAGCAATGTAAGAGGTAAAGCTCTCAATCCAAAATAGCAGACATGTCAAATTTGCGAGGTCATGTGACGTCGCGCAACGTATCAGGATGGTTTTGCCATTGCCGGCGCAGCTTCCATGTGATGTATCCAGCCCATGGGCCGGCAGTTTGACACCCCTGAGCTATAAGATCTTTTCCCTACTCAATTACATCTGGCCCCAAGCTTTGAACTTACTAATTTACAGGCTTTCTTATAAGAGATAAAGGTAAATATATCTAAGGGCTGCCCCAAAGAAGAGGGAGTCAAGCTATTCTCCAAAGCGCCTGAAGGCAGGACAAGAAGCAACGGGTGGAAACTGATCAAGGAGAGAAGCAACCTAGAACTAAGGAGAAACTTCCTGACCGTTAGAACAATTAACCCGTGGAACAACCTGCCTCCAGAAGTTATGGGTGCTCCAACACTGGAAGTTTTAAAGAAGAGATTGGACAACCATTTGTCTGAAATGGTATAGGGTTTCCTGCCTGAGCAGGGGGTTGGATTAGAAGACCTCCAAGGTCCCTTCCATTATTCTGTTCTGTTAAAGTTTTCCTGTGACTAGTCATGCCTGACTATAGGAGATGGTGCTCATCTCCGTTTCCTAGCCGAGGGAGCCAGCGTTGTCTGAAGACACATCTGTGGTCATGTGGCCAGCATGACTATACGCCAAAGCGAAGGCAGCGCTGTTATCTTCCCATCAAAGTGGTACCTACGGTATTTATCTACTCCCATTTGCATGCTTTCAAACTGCTAGATGAGCAGGAACCGGGGAAAGTAATGGGAATCACCCTGGCGCTTGGATCTCAAATCTGGGCTGTCGGCTTTTCAGCTGACAAGCTCACCATCTTTAACCCATGAGCTGCCGTGCCCGCCTCAAGAGATACAGTAAGAGAGATACAATAACCCAAGCTGGGTTTATCAAAAATAATTCAAGAGACACAATAACTCAGGCTGGCATTTTTCATCCAATCTCCATCTTGTGTCAAATGATTCCGAATGGCCAGCTCAAAAACCCTTTTCTTGAGTAAAGTCTGTTTGATTCTGGCAGCTCCAGTTTATTTTTATTTTTTATTTTTATTTTTTTTAAAAAAAACCTGCTTCCAACTCTCAACCCTCTGTGTTTATTTCTATTAACTATTTTTCTTTCTTTGCTGCATGGAGAAACTTTCCACAATCCCACACCTGCGATTTCATTAATCAGTTTGATTTGTCCTTCCTTTCTTTCCACCACAGATCCCAAGAGAAAAGCCTTGAGGATTGCAGATGGGTGACAAGACTTTGCTGGGGAAAAACTAGTATTGCAGATAAGCCTATCTTGGGTGTATTTTAGAATCTAAAAGTTCTGGCTTATTCATGAGTATATTCAGTATCTGCTTTCTCAGGATAAAATTAGACTGTTTTAGTTCTCAACCTTTAAGTCCCTGCTTGCTTAACCAGCCTACGACTCCACAGTATATTGACCAAAAATTCAAGACTAATGTACTTTAGGGGTTAAGGCACGATAATGCACTCAGAAGACTTAGTTCTAGTCCCTATTCAGCAACAGACGCTCAGAGGTGACATTAAGCCAGGATTGCTTCATAGCCCAAACATTAATGTGATGTAGTGGTGAAGGTACTGTCCTAAGAGCCATGGTGGCGCAGTGGTTAGAATGCAGCATTGCAAGCTAATTCTGCCGACTGCCAGCTGTTCGATTCTCAGCAGTTCACGGTGGACTCAGCCTTTCATCCTTCCGAGGTCGGTAAAATGAGGACCCAGATTGTTGGGGGCAAGATGCTGACTCTGTAAACCGCTTAGAGAGGGCTGTAAAGCAGTGGTATATAAATCTAAGTGCTAATGCTAAGACCAGAGAGGTTTAGTTTTAGTCTACTGGCATCCATGGCAACCACCATGTCAGGTCCCCATTATTCGTATTCCCCATCTGTAGGAGATGACCAGGCTGAGCCTGAGGGAGGGATCAAATGCATCATAAGCCATGAGTCTCTGCGCACCTGCAAGAGATCTAAGTCCTTACAGTAAGTTCCCGCACCTTGCCAAGTTTACCAACTGAACTCCGGGCAGTGAATTCAGACAGGCTGGCAAGACGGTTGGCAGCATCGGCATTAGCACCAGCACCGGCGACAGATAGGAGCTCTCAGGCACATTTGGACTTGCCCAGGCAGAAGGGCATTTCTGGAGCAGGAACCAAGATATTGCTGAAAACGGGATCGTAATTCTCCGGTAGGACCTGAGGATTTTTCACCATGACTCCCAGCACATGATTGCAGATTTCTTTGGAGATGTCGCCCCGCAAGTACAAGAACATGGAAACGTGGTCCTCACTGGAGGAAAATAATAATAATAAAAAAGCAGGTTCCAGAAGGATAACCACGTTATCTTTTTTTACAGCAGACACGAGAAAAGACTTCAAAACTAACTGATTATCATGTCAGTTTATATGGATCATACGCCACCTCATAAGCAGCACTGAGGGATGGCCCAAAGGGAGAAATCTCTCAGAGATATAAGATAGCACACAAACACACACACACACACACACACACAAACACACACACGGAAATGGCTTTTTCTTTGGTTTCTTCTTCTGTCAACTATGGAGGAAAGCCTGCAGATTAATGAAGAAGGGATTTTTCTGCCGGATAGTTTATTTGTTATCAGCTTTCTCTGCTGCGGTTTTCTCCAGCCCCAGCCTGCCCTCTGGATACACTACAAAGGCCTGCATGATCCCAACAATACAGCGTGCATTCAGTCTCTTGAATGGAAACTCCTGGAAAATCTTCTCACTTTCTGATTAGGGATGGAACAGTAGCAGGACAGAAAGATATTGTACTTCTAGAAGGGAATATTTATAGCAGTGGTTCTCAACCTGTGGGTCGGGACCCCATTTGGGGTCGATTGACCATTTCATGGGGGTCGCCAAGCAAGGCTGTCCACCATTTTTTTTGTCCGCCATTTTTTTGTCCGCCATTTTTTCCCCCCTTTTCCGGCGGGTGCCTTACCTCCCTTGGGCTGGGCCAGCTGGTGGTCGGCCTGCTCCGTCCCTGCCGCTTGCCAGCTACGCCTCGGCCGGCGCAGGGGGTGGAACCACGCATGCGTGGCGCTCCCGGGCAGGGAAAGTCCTCGACTTATGACCGGTTGGGTAGTCCTCGACTTACGACCGGTTTAGTCCTCAACTTACGACCGGTTTATTCCCAACTTACGACCGGTTTAGTCCTCGACTTACGACCAGTTGGGGTCGCAGCATTAAAAAGGTTGAGAACCACTGATGTATAGCTTAAGGTTGGGCTGTGAAGTCCTGGATGCTCTCAGAGCTTGGTTGTTTTCTTGCAGACATTTCATTACCCAACTAGGTAACATCTTCAGTGCCAGAAGAGTGCTCTCTGTTCATGTACAGGGGCTAGCCCTGTCAGTGTTGGTGGGAGCGTTCACCGGTATATAAACAAGCTCTGAGAGCACCAAAAACTCCACGGATATTGTACATATTGACCCGTTTGTAAGCTCCCTTTTCTAATGACTTCCAGTTATTAATAATACTAGCTATGAAACTAAAAGGAAATGTAAAGATGATAACACTTCATAATAAATAAAACAATCAAGTGCCATTAATGATCCCTAATTATCCCTACGGTCCCTAGTATCTGGGGTTAAAGGAACATTATAGCAGTTTCTGAGTTTCTCACCCAGTCCCCAAATGCGGATTTGATGCCAGAGGATGTTGCAATTAAAAGATGGGCATCCTACCTGATATCGGGATATTTTGTCATGAATCCCAGCACTTCCAGGCCAAGCATAGAAGGATCCTTGACACTGATGATCTGCTGCAGATCTGCAATGACTTTGAGGGACAGTTTGTCCTCCTCCAAGCCCTGGGAAGGAAAGAAAGCCGGGCAGCTCAAAACCAATACGTTCACTGACTTTTAAAACAGATTAAAATTCAACGCTGCAATTTCATACCCACAAAACAGACGTTTCCAAATGATGTAGGGGAGAATGGCAGAAATGCAATCAAGGAAGACTGTCGGCAGTCGGCATAAATAGACCAAAAGAAACCACAAGAAAGTTTTCATGCTATAAAAACAGCCAACCAGAAGTAAAATTGCACATATTTATTTATATTGATTTGATCAACAAACAAACAAACAATCAGACACATTTGGAATCACAAATGTTTTTTTTTCCTAGTTGACTGTTTTTTATAGCATGGATACTTTATTGTAGTTTCTGTTGGTCTAAGCCAACTGCTGCCATTTTGATTGCATTTTGATTTAATTGCAATGGCCACAAATCTAATAAATCAAACCATTAATTATTATTTTTTGGCAATTCTCCCCTACATCACTTTAAAACGTCTGTTTTCTGGGGATGAGATTGCAGTGTTGAGTTTTAGTCTATTTTTAAAAGGGCAGAATTAAACCACACAAAATCCTTGTGCTTATTGCCTCTCCAGTTGTAGTAGTCATTTCCCCTTACCCTTGGTTGGTCAAAATAGACTGCCTCTCCCCAGAGATTTCCACCACCACCACCCCCTTTTTTTTTTTTGCAGTATTTCTACCCAGGCTGGAGAGGTTTTTCCACCCCACCCCTTTCTCACCAAGGCAGAGAAGAGTTCCTTCAGCTGAGCGGTGTCCTGCAGCATCCTTGTGGACATCTTACTCCTCTCCTCGGCTGTTCGACACGTCATTCGTTTCTGTAAAAGGGACTTCACATACTGGCTCATGACCAGGTGCTCAGCTTCTGACAGCAGGTACTGAGTGGGCATTATAAGGAGAAGGAAAAAGAGACGTGATGTTTTGTGGATACGGCCGAAATCCTATTTGTTAGTGTGTGCCCTCACTAACTAACTTGGATTGTGATGAGCTGAAACTTAGGAATCTTCACCGGAGTGATGGTTTCCCTTTGTCTCTTGTTTTGGTAACAGACTGATCTGGTATCGGGCTTATGATGACCTCAGAATGATGCTCCCACTTTCAGGAGTGGATCGATCTTCCCCACCACTGATGCCCCCAGAGGTGGCCAGGATCTTACCAGGCTGTTAGGTTTGTGAGTTCTGCAGAAACCGTCCGCGTGTTTGTCGATCACCTCGCAGATGCTGTTCATCAGCTGAAGGTCATCCAGCAGCCACTGGCGGGAGGGCAACTGGGCAAAGAATGGCTGGAACAGACCACAAGAGAGACCGAGTCTTCTCTCCTCTTATTTAGGGGAGCTCAGAACAGAATACCAGGTAGCAAAAGAGAGAAAATTCTGCTAGCTTTTAAATAAAAGTTAATCTATTTGAGATTAGCGCCGTCAGTATCAGATGCAAGAGTAGACTCAGAAAGAACAACCGGTACGGACATCTGCAAACATAGGCGCTGAAAAAAACCAATTGGTTTGCCGTGATCTATATTACAATGGGGCGCAGTGGCTCGGAACTTAAAAGACTCTGAACTTGTCAGCTGGAAAGCTGACAGCCTGGGTTTGAGACCCAAGCATCGTGAGACGGGGTGAGCTCCCGTTCCTTGCCCCAGCTCCTTAGCAATTCGAAAGCATGCAAATGCACATAGATAAATAGGTACCATTTCGGTGGGAAGGTAACAGCTGCCTTTGGACAAGAAACGGAGTTGAGCACAGCCTCACGACACGACTGGACAGGGGAAAACTTTACCTTTATGTTATAACATGCATAGGAATTACTGGATGAACTGTTTATATCAACATCCAGTGAAATACAGCTTTTGACCATTGGTTTGTTTCAGCCTTACGTGCTATGTAGGGTGCAGTTCTCGCTTCTCAAGTGGTGGTGTGTACTTGCACAAGGCAGCTGGAATCTGCTCTGTTTGTGCCAGATACGTAGCAATCAGTAATCTGGTTCAGGTTGCAAGCTAAGCCATGAATGGTTTGATCGTGGCGTATTGAATAACCACTGTTAATTAGGTTCTCCAAGCACCCCAAGCCAAAACCACACCCACTGCTACGTGTGATCCTGAACGAGGAGTACCTTCAAGTCAGCCAGCATCTCCTCCAGTAGAAGTTGGCATGCCTTCTTCTGAGTTTTCTCTAAGGCCGTGTGTAGAGTTGGTAGTATCCTGGCAGGCCCTTCAGATGGCAACCCATTGGCACACAAGGCTGAGATGGAAGAGCTGCCAGCAAAGAGAAGAGAAATAATTAAGAAGGAGCCTTCTGGCTGATGGCTAAGAAGATGACGAAAATGGAGCCTGGAAAGAGAGACAGAATACCAGAAACAGCTTTCGGGAATACCTGAGAGCCAAGCAGTTGTTGACAGTGGACAACAATCTTGCTGTGTAGTATGTAGATGCCATGGGCTCTTGCTGGTGTGCTTTGCAAAATTCCACCAGTTTCTCATACAGGCTGCAGAAAGGAAAGATACATACATCATAGAGACCTATATTTCCAGCTTGCATGTCAACCCCCTTTCCCACATGGCTGTAGAACCACCGAGAAGCTGACCTAATGGTGGACAGGACCAAGATGGATCCAATTATGAACCAAGAATTTTCAGAAATGAACTTTTGACTTGATTCAGCTCAGAGGTGTCTACGGGTTGGGCCCAAAGATCCTTCTCCTGCCGTGTTGAGCTCGTAGTAGACAGGCCATCCTGTCTTTTGGAATTAGTCAGAGTACAAGATGAAACTGACCTGCCCAAAAAGGCCTCCAGTTCTCCCAAAGCCATTTCCAGAACTTTCTGCTGGAAAATCCCAGAGATGAGCGATACCACTTTAACGTTTTCATCAAGCATCTGAGATATTTAATGGGAAAGAGAGAGAGAGAGAAAAAAAGAACAGATGGGGAATCGAACTCATGATTTGGCTTTTACAGCTAAAAATATCTTCTTTGTTCCGTTAGCTAAGTCTTCTCCTTGCCTCCCCAATTCCTCCTAACCTTCATGGCAATGATAGGCAGATTGGTCTGGAAGAAGCCTTGATAGTCAGATTCAGGTTCTTTTCCACAAAGCCATTCCTCAAACTCCATTTCTAGAGCCTTCTGCATCCATTCTGCAATGCTAGCCTAGAGGAAGGAAACAAAATGAGATCCAGGAATCCTGACCCTTTGAAATGAACTAAAGGACCAGCTCTTTTAGGACTTTCCACCTGTTCCAATTCATTTGTCTCATTTGGTCTGCTTAAACCCACTCAAATCAATTGCCATAAACAGTGTAGTGCCTTGACTTGGCTGCAACCTTTCCATCTCCCGTTTTCAGTTTTCTCCATTGCAGTAAAATGGCTGCAAAACTCAGCCCATCTCCCAGAGGCTGCTGGTGTTCTACCATTAGGTCAACCTCCAGATCGGAGTGTGAATCAAGATTCCTGAAGAGGATTTGAACTCCCTCCCGTGATAATGTTAGAATAAAAATTTTATGTTTAGGCAGGAAAAATCAAAGGTACAAGTACAGATTGGGCGAGACCTGGCTTAAAAACAGTAACTGTGAGAAGGGCCTTGGAGTCCTAGTGGACAATCACTTGACTATGAGCCAGCAGTGTGCAGCAGCAGCCAAAAAAGCTAATACAATCCTAGGTTGTATAAACAGAGGCATAGAATCAAGATCACGCGAGGTATTAGTATCGCTTTATAAAACCCTAGTAAGACCACACCCGGAATACTGCAGCCAATTTTGGTCACCATATCACAAAAAAGATGTTGAGAGTTTGGAAAAAATTCAGAGAAGAGCAACTAAGATGGAGATTAAAACATACAAACAACGGCTGCAGGACTTGGGTTTGGCTAGTCTAAAGAAAAGAAGAAATAGGGGAGACATGATAGCAATGTTCCAGTATTTGAAGGGCTGCCACAAAGAGGGGGTCAGGTTATTCACCAAAGCATCAGAGGGCAGGACAAGAAACAGTGGTTGGAAACTGATCAAAGAGAGAAGCAACCTGGAATTAAGGAGAAACTTCCTGATAGTGAGGACAATTAACCAGTAGAACAGCTTGCCCCCAGAAATCGTGGGCGCTCCATTACTGGAGATTTTTAAGAAGAAGCTAGACAGTCACTTGTCTGAGATGGTATAAATTGTTCTGCATGAGCGGGGAGCTGGACTAGAAGACCTCCAAGGTCCCTTCCAACTTTATTCTATTCTATTCTAAACTGCAATATTGTGACTTGTAAAAAATGTGGATGTAGATAATAGAGAGTCTTAGAATGTCTGCTCAGCATCTCCAATGGAAAGCAATCCCAGGTAGTACAGGAAAAGAAGTTGCCTAAAACTTTGGATTAACCTTCTCACAGTAGCCCATAGACTCCAGTTCAATCGCTGCTAAATACATTCATACCTCCTTCCGTGCCCACAGATAATTGGATTTTCAAAAACCCTGACCCTGATCTTCTAACTCACCTGTACTTTCCCCAGATAAGACTCTTCCAGAGAGCCTATTGTATCTGCTGGAAGCATAGGACCCAAGGCTGAGACGTCCACTTCAGGAAGCAGATGTGGGTGAGACATCATTTCAGAACTGATAAAAAAGGGGAAAAGTCAGGTCAAAAATGCAGAAGTAAGCTTTTCGCTTTCCTGCAACATGCCAGCCTGGATTGGATATATACCATGAGTCAAATTCTAACATGCACCCATGTTGGATTCCTTCTACTGAGGCATAATGGACTCGGCGTATATATGGATGTTACAATCATCAATATCATCTCCAGAACTTCTTCCTAAAAAGTATGGAAGCGCCTTTGCCTCACGGCCTTCGGCACCCACTAACAACAGCACCAACCTTGGGTAGACATGGATTGCCCAGTGGAGCAGAGCAAAGATCTCTTGTTTGTCTAGTTCCCAGGTAAGAATGTGATGCAGGTGCTTGCTTAGGCCTTGATGGAACATGGTGGCAAAGGCCGTGAGGATGTCGTAATGAGGAGGGCAGCACTGGACCATCAAATCTTTCACGATGCACAATTCAGTTAGGATGCTACTCTGCAAGGATGCCAAATGGCTACTAAGCCACTGGCCTTGAGTCTTGTTTGGCTCAGCCTGGAAACAGGAAGCTACGATCGTGTCTTGAATGACTTGGAAGAATTTCCTTCTCCAACATTTTGGGCGTCCCGGTGGGAGGAAGCCATGAGGCTGGGACCTCAGCAGCACGTCGGCATCTATGCTTTCCTCTCTCTCAATGATCCGTACAGCTGATACAAAAAGGGATGGATCCTCTGACACCAATTTTGTGGCATGGGCAACTGTGTGCCACAGATGCTGGGCCAAGGCATCGTTCAGTTCCAGGAGACCTCCGAAGTAGGATTCAATGCTGGTCAGATTCAAGGAGCTGAGCAGGTTGCGGTTATGCAACTGGGATAGGATGCTATCCCGTAAACTCTCCAAGTCCATGAGCCCTAGATGAGCTTTCAAGAGGTTCTGGCTTTGTAAGAGATTGAAAGTTTCTGAAATGAGTTGAGGTACTGCAGGGAGAAAAGTAAAGGAGAGACAGGAATTGAGCGTAAGCTTTCCAAATCGAAACCTCCAAAAGGAAAGGAAATGAAGACAATATTGAACAGTGGTTGGTACTCCGAGCAGAGGAAAAACTACATACTTTCATCAATCCAATAGAACAGGGGGTGTCCAATCTTAACCCTTGGCAACTTTGAGACTGTGGATTTCAACTCCCAGAATTCCCAAGCCAGCCAGCCAGTCTTAAAGCTGCCAAGATTGGACACCCCTGCCTTAGAAAAAAAATGGGATAAAAAAAATCAATCAATCAATAAGCGTCATTTGTTGAAACGAAGTCACAAATCATGAAACGAAGTCACAAAGTCACCAAATGTTGATTTCATGAAACTTCCTTCTATCCCTAGTTTTTGACTGTGGTGTTTCCTACAATATGTTGTATTTTCTTCGTGGCAGGCAATTAGAATTTCTTTTGGTAAATTATTAAAAAAAAAATCAGCCTACTTCCCACAATTAAACAGCCCCTTTAATTTCATGTTAGATTTTTTTACATCTTGATATAAAAAGACAGCATAAAAACATTGGGCTCCAGTGGAACATTCATTCTTTCAAAATTGTACTTAAATTTGTACTGATCAAGAGAGCAATGAAAATAATAAAGAACGAGGAGGAAAAAAACCTCCAGAAACTGTGCTGGAGTGAAAACTACTCTGATGTAATTAGGAATACACAAACTTCCATTCCTGGTTCAATGCCTCTGCAAAATTTTGGGAACTGAAGTCCACATTTGGTCTTTGAATCAAAAGCCTCACTCCAGAAGTTTGCTGGGGCCAAAAGAAGAATAAAAATTTCATGTTGCTGACATTTAATTAAAACTGAAGTAATAATAACATTCTGTTAGTAAGACTATTCCCCCTGTTCTTAACACTTTCCCCTTTCTGAGACAAATATATACATAATTCGGCGGCTATTCACAAAAGGGCTCTGAAATTCAATCTAAGGTTTTCATGGGGTCTAGGGCAGGGGTAGGCAACCTTGGCTCTTTTATGACTCGTGGACTTCAACTCCCAGAATTCCTGAGCCAGCATGGCTCAGCTTGGAAACCTCTCCCTTTCCCCTCAGCATGGCTGGCTCAGGAATTCTGGGAGTTGAAGTCCACGAGTCATAAAAGAGCCAAGGTTGCCTACCCCTGGTCTAGGGACAGATTCAGAGTGTGTGCTTCTGTGTTAAGGATTCTTCACCTCTGGCTGTCTGCCATAAAATTTTGCAATGCATTTCGGAGTAGCCTAACGCAAGGCACAAGTCACCTGAGAAAAGCTGGGGCAACATCTGGACCACTGCCTCCAGCTGGTCATGCTTCATGGCCAGTTCTCGTAGCTCCTGTAAGCTCCGAAATGAATCGAGGCATGACGTGAGGTCCTTCTGAATGCTCCCCAATTCTTCTTGAACATGCTGGACATCAGTGAGGGCAGAATGCAGCTCCTCCAGGCCCGTGTTCATGCCTTCCAGGTAGGACTGAGCAGTGGACTAGAGGCAAAGCCAGACGTAAGTCATTACAGGTGCAAACCCCAATCCTGTAAGTCCTCCTCCTCCTCCTCCTCCTCCTCCTCCTCCTCCTCCTCCTCCTCCTCCTCTCCCCCACTTCTAGCACTGATAATGTCACCTAGTTGGGTAATGAAACTTCTGCAAGAAAACATCCAAGGTCAGAGACCACCAAGATCCCTACAGTTCTCCTCATCTTCCTTCTCTCCACAAACCCTGCTCCCTCTAGCCCCGATGATGTTATCTAGTTAAGTCCGTAAGAAAACAACCCAGCTCAGAGACCACCAAGGACCCTTGGACTTTATGAAATTACCCTGTGACGCTTACCTACCTTTAGGCGGGATTCAATGAACCTGTTCCGCTGCACCTCCCGAATCTTGTACTGCGGAAGACTATCCAGCTTGTCTGGTTGGTAAAACACCCCAGATGCCCACTTCAAGGCAGCCCCTCTTGCCAGCTTCTCTGCTTTTTCCAGTTCTGGCCATTCTCCCTCTAGGGCAACAACAATGAAAGGAAGTAAAAATCCAGGCGGTGTGTTTTTCACCAGGCAGGAATGCTTCATCTAAGGACGCAGGAAGGAAACGGGAAATGAATGCATAACTTTGGAGCTGGTGGACCATCAGCTCTGGTTCCTAAGCTTGAAACACAAAAGATCTCTCTGGGAGAGGTTCTTGCTACAAACAGGAGGCTGTGTTTGAGGGAGAAGAAAGTGATTGTAGGATTGTAACTATTCCCACCATGGTAAGAAGGCAATGAAAATGCAGCCTCCCAAGACTGGGACGGCCAAGCTGATTCCCAAGCAGAATTAAATGATGATGTCAATACATCTGGGATGACACCAGCTGATCAAGACCTGTTCAGGCTGAGTTGTCCCCTAAACCAACATTTTTAAAAGCGAGAGATGGAGGAGATGTGTGGAACGTCGCCAAATTAAAATAGGTTGAACTTTCTGTTCCAACATAAATCAGATTCCCGTTTTGTCCTGGCTCCAACCACGAAGTTTGGGAGTTAGGTTCCTGCATCCCCCTGTACGGAATAAAATTATCCTTTTGCTGCTATTGCTGTGGAAAAGGTAAAAGATAAGAAGAAACAGATCGATATACAGTAAGTGGGTGACTTGCGTATTTGGCTGTTGCTTAGAAGAAAGGATTATATATCCCATGCTGCCCTTAAAAAAAACTCCCAACCTTCATTTCTCAGTTGTTACCTCTGGGACGGGTGGAACTGCTGTCCTCGGCAGACATTCCCATGACTTCAGTTGTAGCAGGATACCCCGGTTCAAAGCTTAGGACTGGACGGGGCTGAGCAGAGGAAGCCGAGGCAGTGAATAGCGTTTCCGTCAGTTAATACTCCTCATGACTCCTTGGGGGTTTGCTCTATAACACTGAAGCAAAAACACTCAGGATGTTGGAATAGGAAGGCGGGGGGGGGGGGG